>NC_045171.1:9901957-10071957 GCF_900700415.2 Clupea harengus
GGTCAGAAGTCAGAACTTTTTCATATCTCTGTTTTAATCCATGACCCATGTGCAAAGGTGTAGCATAGCAGCATAGCACTCAAAAGTGTGACAATATATATATATAAACTGGCGTACAGTGCATAAAAAGCTAATTAAGGTGCAATACAGATGTTTTTAATGCCACATCTCTTTAAATGAGCTTATGTATCCAGGCACAGCGCATGAAGTGATACAGCTGGCCAGGTGCTGGTGTGTTTACTGGTGTAGGATATGGAGAATACACATGCCAAAGAAGGCACAGTGTTCACATTTCCATTTTATTTAACAACAGGAAAGTACAAGAAACGTGTAGGCTTGATCATTATGCATCTCTCAGGAATCAAACGCGTGGCTTCAGGGCTGTGAACAGTGTTTCATCAACTGCCCTACTTGTTGAGCTACAGAATAACTTGATGATTGCTATTCCAATATGTTCTCACAAATTAGAAATACAAATAAAAAACAAGGCTTCCTACTTGAGACGTTAACAAAGGTTTGTGAAAGAAGCACAAGAAAAGCTGCCAAAAATAGTTGAATTATTAAATTCCTTGACTTGTAAAGTGCCTGAACAAAATTTCGTTCAATCAAAAACCATCCAACTATAGAAATGAAATGGTTTACATCAATGGCTACATTAAATTGCTTTGAAATGTACAAATAATGAAATAATAGCTTGTTTTTACTTTTAACTGCTAACTGATTGATGTTACAGAATTCATTTTAAGGTGGCACTCCTTTTCACTCCTGCTAATTTCTCTAGCTCAGTTGGCATATGTCATGATGTACCAAAGTATTTATTTGAAAATTAAAGTGTGCTTATTTTTAAAGGTTACCAGCAAATCACCAAGTGTTAGCTGTTTAGCTGAATGGTTAGTATGGCTCAAAGTATGGCTCAGAGTCCAAAGCAGTTTCGCACAATGATAGTGTTCAAGGGGCGTTTATTGAACAGTAAATACACACTCCAGACTTACAAATAAGTTTCATTTTAAACAAAAAAAAAACGGATTGATAACCTCCGCACTACAGCTCCCATGTACCTGACATGGCTGCACTGAAAAACAATCATTGGAAGGTCTAATGATACATTGGTCTTATTGGTACTTTAATATGTTAAACAGTAGATTACTATTAAGCATCATTAAAAAAATGTACCGGCCAATAGCTGCCAGTAGGATATTGCTGTTTGTCTTTAACAGTAGGATTATTCCTGATCAAAAACAGTAAAGTACCAAAAACAATATTACAGTGACTTGGCCTGCTGTTGACTGTCCTTTGGTAATTAACTGGAGATCAAGTTAAACTTCTTGTTACAGCAGACACCTTCTTACTGTGAACACTATACTGATGCAGTACTAGAAAAGAACTACACTGTGTTACTGGCCAATAGCTGCCAGTGACATTCTGTAATTTTTTTCAGGAAATGTTTAACAGTGTAACTCCTCATCCTCATACCTATTTATCCTCACTGCTTCTTCAGAGGAGTATTTTAAAGACAGTCAGCAGAAAGGGTACTGCAAACTCAGATAACGACCTGAAGCTCCTTTTTTTTGGCAGATTCAAATACATGGGGACAGATTATCTGAGAGAGCAGGATCTCTCCTCAGACTTTTGGCTCACGAGCCATGTACGCAGTCTAATAAACAATCTGATCTTGTTCTTCCTGTCACTATGGTTACTGAAGGTTTTTCAGCTGAGACGCACACATTCACTCAGTCCTCCCTGGCAGTGCTGGATGAAACGGGAAATGTCTTCATCTAACATTAACAACATAAGGAGCTCATAACTGTTCTGGCGTGATTGCCAACATGTCTACCTTCATCAGTGTAACAAGGACATAAATTTACTCACTTGTGCAGCCGCACAGACATTTTTGTTCTGTCCCTTGCGCCTCTGCGTGCTGAAACCAAACCGGCCCATTAAGAACATTTTACAGTTTGACATCTCATAAACAGCTTACATCAAAGAAGGTTGGGACTCAGCGAAAATCGGCCAAGTCTGACACATCCAGCACAGCCTGCACCAAAAGGAAACACGTTCTGCTTCATGTGCTTCCTAATCCAAACTTCATTCAGTGTGGAGCAGTAAATATGCTTTTTTCTTTTTTATCTGGGCAAGTTTTCAATATTTCAAAGGTCTGACTTGATTATTTAAATCTAGCTCACTGTAAACCTGTTCTTCTTGTAAGCAGATTTTGCTTACCGAGACCAACGGTCCAACTGAGAATTGTTGCAGGGCGTTAAGGAATGGCAAGTTTGATTTGAATGATCCGCTATAACTGCATTGGGCATGCAGTGCACCAGTTGGCTAATTGGGACTCTTCATCACAGCTAAAGCAAAAAAAACGAAACAAAATGTTTCTTCCTGAGGCAATGTAAAAGAGGTTTTGCATGACAGGGTACACACAGTGGAAATGATGCATGACTTTAAGCTATGAGGCCTGTTCTTGGGTGACCCCTGAGTAAATCTAATCTAAATAGCATCTGAGGCAGAAAATAATGACTTTATCTGACAGTGTGTATGAAATTATTCACAGACATTCAGAATTAATTTAGCTCTTTTTGCTTGACGGAGACGGTTTTCTGCTCACAACAAAATTTAAGTGGTACAAGATCCTACACGTGGCCACGAAATGATTTATAGAGTTGTGCTCCAGCCTATGCTTTTGGTTCGCTTCTAAATGTAATTTTATTCACACACAAAGAAATTAAAACTTCCCTCTCAAAAGATCTTATTTTGATATATTATTCAGAATTATCCCTAACAGAGTTCCAACAGACACAAAAAAAAAAAGTTAAATGGGTATTTCAAGGGGTTATCTGAAAGTTTTGCAATGTCTGTGACCCTGTGAATTTCTGTGCCCTGGATAATAGATCCATGTCGTTTTTTAGTCTTGGGGACTTCATCAGAAGTTCAATCGTGTGAGGAGAATATTAAAGTTTGCCAGGAATAATCACTGTAGCCTCAGTGTGTCTCTTTCTGTGTGTGTGTGTGAGTCTGAGGTCACTGGTCTGAAATTAACTTCTCATCTGATGTGTCGATGTCAAGTGATGTGCTGCTAGCTAGGAGGCTGAGAAGATGTGCTGGCCAACTCATGCAGATACTAGATGAGATGTGCTTTTTCACATTAGTTATGTGTTATGGAGGCCTTGCTAATGTATCCCTCCTGGTGCAGATATGTTTTAGTAAATGTAAAAAGAAATTGTTAGAATGTGTCCCTGTCGCAGTTTCTATTAAGTTTTCTATTAAGTTATTACAATGTACTTACATTGGTAATAAATAATACTATAAACGTGTACACATTAACATTTTACATTTTACTCCAAAAAGTGTTGTTAAAGCAGAAACAAATAAAGAATATATTGAAAGTATTAATTACAAACTACATACTGAAATGTAGTATCTAAATCCCATAGTAATCATGTAATATATAAAGCATACTAAAGATAATATGTGGTTGTTTTCATCTTTACGACAATAGTTTTATTAGTTCATTTCCTGACTATTAACTTTCTTTTTATGTGCTATTGGGAGTAAACAACACAACCCTTGCCGAGACACATTTGATAGGTTGTCTCAAATGGCCGGCGCTTTAGAACATCGCTCTTCTGTAGACTTCAGCCATCAACACCCTGAGGTTGGTGGTTTCCTTTTAATTACTTTAATTAGTAGAGGACATTTAAACAGATGCCTTATTCAATCCAGTAAAGCCTAAAGCTAAGTTAATCTATTGCTTACTATATGTATCCTAGCCTGTATATGTGTGTGTGTGTGTGTGTGTGTGTGTGTGTGTGTGTGTGTGTGTGTGTGTGTGTGTGTGTGTGTGCGAGTGCGAGTGCGAGTGCGAGTGTGTGTGTGTGTGAGTGTGAGTGTGAGTGTGTGTGTATGTGAGTGAGTGTGAGTGTGAGTGTGTGTGTGTGTGTGTGTGTGTGTGTGTGTGTGTGTGTGTGTGTGTGTGTGTGTGTGTGTGTGTGTGTGTGTGTGTGCATTACAGCCCAGCAATCTGGTGTCCGAGCCTGGTTCTGGGGGTGGTGCCAAGATCTCATGGCCCAAAGAATGAACAAGAATATATTTGTCCTTGTTTGGGAAGAACAAGTGCTACCTGTTAAAAATAACATTCTAATTATTCAACTTGCCCTACACAGTAGCCTGTTTAAGATCTCTGAAGCTCTGCTAGAGCCTCAAACATCTGGCCATTTTTCATGTAGCGTTGTGACATTGAGTCATTCGTTAGTCTTATAAATAATACTACATGTTGTTGAAGACATTATAATACAGAGAAAGCTAGAAGTAATGGTGTATAGCAAGTGAGTCTGGTGCATGTAATGCAGGAAGTGTTTAACCGGGCCCATATGCACACATGTAGGAGAGATAATGCACAGGGCACCATCACACAGACGCCACCTTTCCGCTCGGCTTTAAGCTTCGAGTTTGAGGGAAGTGTTCATCACAGTGCACACAGCGTTGCCAGCCCTGGGTGGTGCTGACGGTACGGTACGCCGGCAGAGGTATGGCGCAGCGACACTCGGCAAGTGGTTTGGCACGGTGAGGGCAACGTTCCACGCTAGTGACAGCGATTGTTTTTGTCAAGCGGAGCACTCAGGATGCCGTCTAAAAGCCACGCTAATAAGTTTCTGTCAGTGCCTCTATTCATCACACGCGCCGCTTGGCGACACCACCCGCCCGCGCTGAAGCGCTTACTGTACCATTGTTGAATTAAAACAAACAAACAAACGCCTCGAGGTAAAAGATGCATGCAAAGCAAACCCAGCAGACATTGCCGGGTGCGTGGAAGAGAACATAAATAAATAAATATAAATAAATAAATTCCTCATTGTATAGGCCGTGATCATACCACCGTGAGCACAATCTGTGCACTGTATGGCACTAATTAGTCACTGGTTTTGAAGCGATGATATGATCATGTCTGTTGTTGTATGCTATTCTCACCCACCGCTATCGCCACTCCCGCCACCCCCTCCACCCCTGATGCCCCTGCTGCCTTGGTGACAGATTCATAGCGACATGGATTCTGTCTGATTCTGCGAGGTGGTTCAGCGCGAGAGGGTTTCTGCTCGTTCAGCCTTTATGTGATCCCTACACCGAAACTTTTCAGCTCTTTTCTCCTTCAATGGAACGATGCAGTATGTGTAATCACAAAGAGCTGGCCTTTATTGTTTCGACTGGCAAGAATACTCTGAATTCTGGATCCGTGCATTAAAAATGCAGCCTGATAAAATATTAAGGCTTTCTGCAGATGCCATGCTGTCTCAACTTGAAAAATAGACTTCCATTTTTTTTCTCCTTCCTGTTTTTTTTTTTTTTTTTGCTTGGCTTTTCTTTTCTTTTTTTTCTGGCTGAGTGCCTTCTCCACATGATGCTCTCTGCTGTTTTTCCTTTTCATGGGGGGGGGGGGAGTGTTGTTGGGTGCACAGGTGATGGCTGTAGCAGGGATGAAAACTCCTTGCCTCCTGTGACATGTTGACACGGCAAGACAGACAGCTGGCAGCATTAGCAGAACACTGTTGTTAGTGACACCCAAGAGTGGCAGGTCTTGCCCCAGTTCTCTCCGTCAGAGATGAGATACCGGAGTCAGATAAGCTGCCTTCTCTTGCTCCTCTCACACGGCGCCTCCGCGTACAACAAGACGGACGGACACGCGGCGGGTCTTGGCGTCGCGTATCGTAGCGCGCACCACTTAAAAAGATGCATCTCCTGTCACAAGTTCTTCCATGCTGTCATTCGCTGTTCAGCATAGGTGGTGCAAAGTTTAAGCTGCCTTACCTCCCGAAGAGGAGTCAGTACTGTTTATAGACAAATGCACTTCCCCCTGGTGTTTGCAAACACAGATAAAAGCACTCATTCAAAGGATCCATTCATCAGTAAGCCAAATTGCATGTGATGGCATCAACGGTGGTGAGATACTCTGTGCACTTTGCCGTAACACTCCACATATCTGTCTAGTGAGATTTGAGATGGCTTCTGCAGACTTGCATCAGAGTGTGTGTGTATGTGTATGTGTGTGTGTGTGTGTGTGTGTGTGTGTGTGTGTGTGTGTGTGTGCGCGTGTGTGTGTGCGCGTGCGTGTGTGCGTGCGTGCGTGTGCGCGCGCGAGTGTGTGTGTGTGTGTGTGTGTGTGTGTGTGTTTGTGTGTGTGTGTGTGTGTGTGTGTGTGTGTGTGTGTACACGTGTTGCGTGTCACCCCGTCACGCGGACTGCAGAGGGACTGCATTAAAGTTCATGCGTGTTACTGCGGTGACTCGCCCCGCTGCTTGGCCTCTTAGGGGAGGCGGCTGCTCTTTACTCCACTCCATCAGCTTGTGTATGTATGTATGTGTGTGTGTGTGTGTGTGTGTGTGTGTGTGTGTGTGTGTGTGTGTGTGTATGTGTGTGTGTGTGTGTGTGTGCTGCTCTTTACTCCACTTCCTCAGCTTGTCAGCACTGGCTGAGCTGAGCTGCCCCAGTCATGTCAGCGAAAGAGCTTTCATCCGCGCTTACGGAGAGGGAAAGGGCCCGCCCTCCGCCAAACAACCTCAACTCCGGAGCGGGGCCTGCGTGTCTCCATCAAGAGCCCTAATAAATGAGAGGACGAGGATGAGGACGAGGACGAGGACGAGGACGAGGACGGTGGCCTACTTCTGAAAGCCGGAGCCATTCGTCATGGTGCGTGGAGACGGCGGTCTCCTCATGTTAACGACAGGCGCTCCGTCATCGCGCAGACACACGTGTGTCAGTGTGTGTGTCAGTGTGTGTGCGTGTGTGTGTGTGTATGTGTATGTGTAAAGGAGTGCATGTCCAGGGTGTTGAGAGCTTGAGCAGTGAAAGTGTTACGAGAGTAGAGCATAGTAAAAGAAGCGCAATAACACTGCTACTAGTAGACACTCAGGGAAGTGCTTGGGGCGGTAATATGTGTGTGAGAGAAAACACAACACTCTTTAAACCTACACACACACACACGTGCGTGTGCACAGACACACACAAACACACACACACACACAGACTTCCACAGACACAAGCTTTCCTTTTTCCCAACGGTGTCACATAGCAACAGTGTTTCAACTGATGTTGTTGATGTATCTTACAAATATATAGTGGCTGGCTGAACCATGTTCAACATCCCCCATGCAGTAACCTTTGTTTGCTGTTTTATCTTAATTCTACTAGTCAGCCGTTAGCAATGACGTTCTGGCATTTTAAAAGATTTTGTACAGCAACATTTAACGTTAATAATGTCACTTCATCATTACCATCACCGTGACCTTTACTTGTTAATTATAGTCTAAGGTTGCGTCCACTGCTCTAGCGGGGATGTCAGGTGAGATTATTTGTTATGACCAGATATGTCACATCTCAGTATTCTCTTCATCTGAAGCAAATATGAAGGAGTGTTTTCGGTGAACTGATACCAGGCGATCAGCTTTCGAGAAAATGCTCATTATGATCAGGGTGAGGGGAGGAAAATGTGTGCGGTTGCCATGGCCTCCAAAGCGGAAATAATTTGGACGAGGGAGAGGGAGAGAGGGCCCATCAGGATAGGGTTGCCTCGGTGATTTGCATCATCAGCACCATATTACACAGGCACTACATTCAATTTGATGTATTAAATGGTTAATTAGGCGGTGGATTATATTAATTGCGGTGCCAAGAAGGACATCTTGAGGTTTCGTATCAATTTACAGGTTAATCGGGCCAGTCCGGATCACCTGCCAAAATCATTGCGCCTTTGAAATAAAGGTTTAATTACTCGTCAGAGACAGGAGTTCTTTGAAACTTTATTTTTTTCACCTCAGGTCACATGGACGCATTATGTTATGTTCAAAAGAGATAATGTCAGGTTGTCAGAACCTAGATTATTCTTTAAATCATGAACTCTCTAGTCATTCTAATTTCGTCATAAATTATATAAAAGGAACATAATTCACATATTAGAGCATAATGAACATGAGTTCTTTGAGTCTTTTCCAGATTTTTTAAATGAAGCAATCATTCATCTCACTTCTCATGCATGTATTATGTTACGTAGGAGTAACATGATTGTCTGAACTGAAGGTCATTCTTAAACTATGCACTTCCTTTCTATTTTAGAATTTTGTTGACATTTTTGCGGTAACACTTTGTCACACATATTTGATTGTGACTACACTACTTAGTTCAATGTAACCTACAATGCATGAACATCCTAGATAATCTTTCCTCACATATGCCCAACCCCATTTTTTACCCTGGTTTTACATAAGCGCTGATTGTTTTTAATGATTCATGTCTTTGTCTTTAATGATTTACTCTGTCACTCACCGTGGTCTTGTGAGCTTATGAGCACATCTATGCTGTAAGAAGGGATCTGCTATTCAAAGTCTCGCTGAGCACTCAACCCATTGGAGACACATTACGGGGACTAGTCGTCTCCAATCAAACACCAGCTCACAGCACCCAGGCTGTTCAGTCTGAGTGCTCCATGTTATGTATCAGCTCAAGCCTCTGCCAAGCTGCTGTGTGCTGCTGAATAAAACACCTCCAGAAGGCACCTGGGCAATGCATGACTCGTCCCAATTCAAAACTACTTTTTTTTTTTTTGGGTTGGTTGGGGGACATGGCAAATTTAATGAGCAGGGGTTGCTTAAATGCACTGCGGTCTGTCTCTGTCTCTCTGCCCTGCGGGGTGTTTGCAGTGCGAGTGGAAGGGGCAGGGGGTGACTAAGGATGTGGTTATGTGACAGGTTTGGGAGCTCTAGCCTACATGCTGAGGCATAAGTGGTAAGCAGAGGTGTGAGGGAGATCATGTTTTATTGCTGCCATATTTTCAAGGTTACATTTTTATTTATTTGTTTACTTATTTATTTGCAACCCCTTCCCTGCATGTACTGCAACTGATACAGTGAGGCAATGTGTAAACAATTTTGTATTAGCCAAATGCTGTTATGTGTATTAACGATGGATTGAAACACAAATGACAATATAGTGATACAATGATGACAATATAGATTCATTATTTATCAAAACATTTAAAAGAAAATGGCCTGGAAGGTTGAAAATAGATCAAACCAGGCACACTGTATCCTGTGCAATGCAATGTTTCCTATGTTCCTTTGTATTGAAAATCTGAGGTTGCTGCTATGGGACTCAACCCCTTGTGTGACTTGCACCCTGGAAACTCCGCTGCTCACAAACACACACGTCCAATCACTCCTTAGCCAACTGTCATACAGCATTAGGCCATTGGTGGCTATGAAATGTCAGGCTTAGACCAGATGTGCCCAGAGCAGCAGGGCACATTTTAGAGCTAGACCATGACGTGACAGCGTGCCAGTGTGTGAGCAAATGTCAGGTGGCTCTTGTGCTTCTACACCAAAACAAAAGACTTCCATGTGAATATGAACAGCTTAAACTTGAGCTAAATTGATATGGTTTTGAATTGGTAGCTTATAGCTAATATCATTGAAAATCCAATGCTTTTTTTGTTTGTTTTGTTATATTTCTTATGTGTTCCAGGGAATCTTGGGACCTAGGGTTTCTTCCCCTGATGCACACTGGGAGACATGGCATTTTCAGTCCCAGAACAACAGAGTCTGTTTCAAGTGCTTGACTGACGTCCATTCACTTGGGTCTGTCTACAGTATGAATAACAATGCTTCTGAATAATTTCATCTCTGTACATAGCCTCAGCTGGCCTTCTTAGAAACTGGTCGACACTTTAATAATAATTCCATTCCTGTCATTTTAATAGTAATTCCTTTCCTTGACAGTGCTGAGGAGGACTCTGTTCCAGTGTTTACACCTAAAATGTAATGAGACATTGATATGTAATATAATTTTACTGATCAAGGTTTTCCATGTGTTAACATTTTCTTTAATTGCCTGTGAGGACTAACAGCTGATGGTGTTGTTTGGTTATCTTGTCATAAAGAATAGGGGGCATGTCAACCTCCACATCAGATCCTGTCAAACTGTTTTACTCAGCTCTGCTTTTATGTGATGTGTTTTGGAAGCTATTTTAATACATGATAGATTCATTAGCAGTTAAAAAGTCATCATGGATAAACATGGGGGTGTGCGAATCATACCATATTCCATACAAATAGGAATTACTATTTACACATCAAGCTGCACAGATGTACTTTTTTGCTAGCTCTCAAGTCAAAAGAATGAGGTAAAGTGTCAACTTTAGCCAGTTAAATTTAAAGTCAAAGTTTATGCAAGGCAAAGTAATGATGACATTAGAAGGATGTTATTAAAGTTAACCTTACTCATTGATCAAATTTCTCAGTAAGGCCTATGGTTTTGTGGTACAAATCAATGTTTAACATATGAAATATTGGATTTACCTTGATACTAGTTAGTTAGTGTACTGAAAGTCATTGCGTCATTGCTCTGTTGAGTCAATTGTGTTACTTTGGAGAGGCTATACATCGATGATAGGCCTACAAGATTAGGTCATAGGTCAGTCTACAATTTATTATTTATTCAGTAGAATGTGATTTAGTAATTGAATGTGCAGATGGCTATGTTATGTTGTGTTTATTGAACAAAAGGTGGGGAATGAGGATTGTGTTACGATATTACATCATCTTTGTCATGATTTGGGCCCTCCAGGCCTCTAGAGGTCGCCAACTAAAGACTCTTGGCTTGTTGTGTGTGTGTCCATGTGCTTATTGTTTATTTCCTGTCTTTGCTTTCCCGCCATTTTCTGTTCACCTGCTCATTAGTGAGTCAGGTGACCAATTAAGTGTAGTATTTATACCGGGTCTTTTGTCTTGTTCGTTGCTGTGACTTTGTCGTACTGTTTTCTAGTTTCTAGTCGCGAGTGTCCAAGTTCCCTAGCCTCCAGTCTTATAGTCCCCAGTCACAGTCACGGTCCTTGTGCTTTTGTAAGACTTTTGTGTATTTCTTAGTCTCCTGTTTAGTTTTACCGTTTTGCCTGCCTTGTTTTTGCAACCTGGTTTTAATGCTATCTTCGGAGCGTTTGAAGTATTCTGTGTGTTTTAGAGTATCCTTTGTTGAGAGCAAGTAAAGTCTACATTTTTGGCACATCCTGCATTTGGGTCCTACTACTGCTCAGTGAGTTCGTCACTGGACCAGCACACCAGTGGCCAGGGTCCGATTCCCGAAGCCAGCCCTGACAATCTTGTAACAAAGGAAAAGGGCTGGGATTCCAAAGAGGCGTTTCAGGCAGCTGGGAAATGGTTTCTGTGGAAGAGAGTTACTCCCTCTGGCGTGTAGTTTGGGCTTTCTAACTTTGCAGACCATTTACATGCACAAAAAGCTATATTCACACCTGGTATTAACATTGGGGTATTTGGTGGCAAATCACAAGTGGACAGCTCTAGGAGATCCACCACCCATTTTGAGGGGGTCTGGGACACGTACCATTCTTTCTGCAGTGTGAACACAGGTGTGTCCTGGGCCTCATTTAAAGACTGCATACTCAACTGACCTCCTCAGCATGAGCAGAATGATGCCAACCGTGAGACAAGGTCGTTCTTTTTTTTTCACATACAAAGGCCCGTCGAGATACTGTACATTACAGGTGCATCAAACATCTTGGGCGATGTGGTTTGCCTGGAACACATAGGCTATAGCTGTAGGCTATACTGTTATAATCTTCTTTTAATAATGTTGCTTCATAAAAAAAAAAAAATTAAAAGTTAACTTTATAATAACTTTTATTTTATTTACATTTGCCTACTTGAATTTTACCTGATGGATCGGGTAATGGAGCCCTATAAGCTAGTTTACCAATACTGCCGAAATACTTTACTAGGCTAATTATTAAAGCAACAAACTGAAAATCTTAATATAAAAATAAAATATATACAATCAAAACAAACAGTCAAATCAGAGACGATAATATAATAATATAATAATCAATTAATGATGTTTCTGTAGATGCGCACACATTCAACTTTCTGTCCAGCAAGCAGTACAAATACTTCATATATGAATAAAGTTAATAAAGATTGCAATCAAAGAGCTTCATGTTTTTTTTTTCAATTAAGTTACACCTTGGAATTACTGACAGAATAATCTTTTCTG
Organism: Clupea harengus; assembly: GCF_900700415.2. NCBI lineage: Eukaryota > Metazoa > Chordata > Actinopteri > Clupeiformes > Clupeidae > Clupea > Clupea harengus. Next base: position 9,914,006 of record NC_045171.1, read on the forward strand.
AAGCAAGGCTCTGTTGGTGACACTGTCATGCAAAACAGTTTGAAAGCACATTACGTAAAGCGAAAGTTCAAGTATGCCTATGATTCCTAGCGCCTGCCTTGATGCAGCCCTGTCAGAGACGCGTGGGCTCCTTGACACTGAGATGTAGAGTGCAGGCTATTTGAAAGGTAAACAGACAGGAGATGACTCAAACGCAAACATTCATGTAGGCTAAGGGCATGTGGGATACACACACTGTCCACTTTTTTAAAGAGAATATGACTAGGCCTTAATTAACTTCCCTGACTGCTGCCTTCCGCCAGTTCAAAACAACCACACATTTGGTTGTCGCGAGTGGAAATGATGTATGTGTTCATGTGCATATAGAGTAAAATCACTCTAGACGCCTGTAGAGAGGCATTCTAATGCCAGGTGTGGGGATGTGAGATCCGATCACAGGTGGTCACTCGAGAAGCTTGTGGAGACACACGTGGGAACGGGCCCTAAATTACTAAAGGAAAGAAGAAAACCGGAAAGGCATAAAAGGTCCTCTTTACATTTTTGATTTGGAGCATAACCCTCAATGTGAATATTATATATATGCCTAATAACACATGTAATACACATCATTATATGAAGTTACTCACTACTTGAGAACTCATTTTATGAGATAAATTTTTACCCTTACTCAAGTCATTATTTCGATGGGTACTTTTAACTTTATTTGAGTTTTTACTGTTGTAAAGTAAAAATACTTTGACTTCAGCTTTTTCTTACCCACCTCTGCCTATAGGATAGGCCAACCGTCCTGAAGGATATTAGATTGCTGTCTGTTGTACTATTATGTAAATATGATGCAGGCTACTTCAGCTCCATCTGCTAGTTTAGAGTTGCTTCAGGAACCATATAATTGTAACACTTGTAAACATACACACACTGTTACATGCCCTGCAGGTAGGGAACTATTACTAATCTCTTACTTCAAGCGTGGCCTCTTCACATACAGAGCTTGTCAGGTTCTCTCAAGTTTGCATTCATTGCGGCTGATTCATCCTCAGCCTAGTGAATACATATGTACATTGCTATTTAAATGAAACAAGAAATATACAGTAAATATAAATAAACCCATCTTCAGAACTTGCTTTAGTGGTGAGACAAAATATTACAGTTTACACAGATTTGAATCAACAGAATATTGTGCTCACTAGCGTCATACACAGGTGTTGATGCCCACATGTAATTTGTGATGTTTTTTTTTAAGACTGTGTGATTTGCAGACAGGTTTCCTACAGATCTTTGTCACCTCACAGACAACAACTTTCCATATTTTAACATCGGCAGAGAAAGGAGTCAAACATTTCTCTCTCTCACTCACCTTCTTTTTCTCATTATCTCTCCCTCACACGTAAACACACACACAAACAAACATCACACACTCACGCACGCACACATACACATGCACACATACATGATTCATAATTCTTTTGTCACTCTCTCTTTCTCTCTCTTCTCACATCAAATGCAAACACGCTCTCACAGCCTCTCGCTACCTGTTCTGCTTTTAGTGATAAATGTTATTTACATGGTGGAGAGGAAATGCTGTGAAGTCTCAAAGTGAGGCACCTGGTGGCTCCTAGGCAGAGACAGAGCACTCGCAGATAGAAATCTAACAGCACTATCTATCTGGGTTATTAGACTCGGTTCTCCAGTTCCCTCCGAAGAGAGCTCTGGCTATAATCTAGGCCAGGGAGAGACAATCCCTTCTGCAGCTATATGCCAAGCGACACAGAAATTAACACCAGTGTTTCCAGTCGGGGACCTCGTAATAGTCGGAGAACGAGGTAAAACAGAACCCCATGTATGTCGTAGGCTTGCACTGCATGGACTAATAAGTGCAGCTCATTAGATGGAGTGTGTTTCTTGACACGGGGAATCTATGGCTGAAAACATGACGAATGGCCAGCAATGGACGCCGAAGGAACTGGATAATGCAGACAACACAGGACTGTGCAGAAAACTATTTCCAGGAGCAAGCAGATATTAAAAAGGCATTTTTTTTGGAATGAGGTTGCTGCCTTAAGTAATTATTTGTGATGTTTGCTGGAACGTAAAAATGCTTGCAAGTGAGGGAGTGAAAGCGCTTTCCCAGAGTGTCAATAGCACATATTGGCCCCCTCAGAGCTGCGTTCGCACACACCGCGATGGAGAGCTGGGGAGGCTGAGTAATTGATCATCCGCTCGCCCAAGTACCTCCTGCTTTGAATGTTCAAAGGAGTACCTCTTCAAGTTGATGGATTAAAGGCGCCAGGCGATGTCTTTCCAGTAGTGATGGGAAGTTCGGATCATTTTACCGACTCGGTTCTTTGAATCTCGTTCAGTAAAATGAACGAATCTTTTTTCGAGTCATTCGTTCATTTTCGGGGGGGGGGGGGGGGGGGGGGGGGGGGGGGGGGGGTGGTAAGATAAATTCCTGCATTAAAATAATGTATCATGACAGTCTGGATGATTTGAAGTGATCATTTATTTTCACACTAGCATTCAATTATCACGGCATAACTATTACGCTGAACTCTAAGTAAAGTACTAAAAAGTTAAAATAACGAAACCTGTAATTATTACCTGTGAAGGAATATCATTCACGTCTTACTAAACCTAGCCACGCGAAAGTGAACGAGGTAAACAAATCCTTTCTGTTTCCTCTTCTGAGCGCAGGTCACGTGAAAAATGATCCTAAGATCCGTATCCGAAGACCCAGTCAAAATGAACGAATCATTTCTGTTTTCTCTACCAGTGCTGAGCCTATGCAGGTCACGTGAAAAATGAACGATGAACGATGAACGATGAACGAATCATTGATCTACTCGCTACCAGTGCTGAGCCTATGCAGGTCACGTGAAAAATGAACGATGAACGATGAACGATGAACGAATCATTGATCTACTCGCTACCAGTGCTGAGCCTATGCAGGTCACGTGAAAAATGAACGATGAACGATGAACGAAAGATTTACCCGAAGACTCGGTTGGCAGATGAACGAAACATTGACCCGAAGACACGGTCGGGAGGTGAACGATTCGTTCATCTGCCGGATACAGATCTTTAGATCATTTTTCACGTGACCTGCATTGGTTTAGTAGAGGAAACAGTTACCTTATTCTCTTTCGCGTGACCGCTGTTTTTAGTATAGAAACGTGAATTATATTCGTTCACAAGTCATAATGACTGGTTTTGTTATTTTCACTTTACATTTACACTTACAGTTTAGTGCAGTGTAATTGTTTGCCGTGATAATTAAATGCCAGTATGATAATAAATGACAATTTAAAACCATACAAACTGTCATGTTGTACAGTATTTAATAGAGGTTTTCTTTAAAAAATATGATCTGCCACACAAAAGCTGTCAGTCATGGCTGTCTCCAAGGGGACCGTGGCCCTTCTCCACCCTCCCCCACAGTTTTGCACTAGGTGACCTGCAAGCCATCTAGAAGTTAGTGTGTCGCTTTGAATGAAATGCCAAATAAAATGTGATGTAAAATGTTTTTATTATAACCCAAAATCCCAATATTGCACCATGTTACATGTATTAATAATTGACTCTTTGTATATAATAAATAATAACACAAAGATGATCCAAAGATCCGTATCCGAAGACCCAGTCAAAATGAACGAATCATTTCTGTTTTCTCTAGCTACCAGTGCTGAGCCTATGCAGGTCACGTGAAAAAATGATCTAAAGATCTGTATCCGGCAGATGAACGAATCGTTCACCTCCCGACCGTGTCTTCGGGTCAATGTTTCGTTCATCTGCCAACCGAGTCTTCGGGTAAATCTTTCGTTCATCGTTCATCGTTCATTTTTCACGTGACCTGCATAGGCTCAGCACTGGTAGCGAGTAGATCAATGATTCGTTCATCGTTCATCGTTCATCGTTCATTTTTCACGTGACCTGCATAGGCTCAGCACTGGTACCACTTGGTTGGCAGAAGGATCATTTCCCACGTGACCTGCATTCAACGAATCATTTCTGTTTCCTTGGCTGAGCCTATGCAAGTCCCAATGCGTGGCCACGAGAAAATGAACGAATCTTTTTTTGAAAGGACTCGTTACTCTCGAGTCCTTGTAAGGATTCGTTCAAAATGAACGAATCGTTCACGAACGACACATCACTACTTTCCAGAGAGAGAGAATATACAACATGGAATACAGACATTAATACATCTCTGTCTTCGCGTGACCAACTAGCGCAAAAGCTATTTTAGGTGTGGCTTTACACCAAAGGGTTCTAAAGATGTTCTCCCCCCGCCTAACATGTTGTGTGCCCTCAGCTTTACGTCTGTGCGCGTTAACGTCATAGTTGAATTAGGGGGTTCAAAAATCTCGTTAGTTATTTCTGTGAGTGCCATTTTAGTTCACAAACAGGGTTTTTCTGCATTCAATTGCTGAGGTGAATTTTTTCTCTGTGATCAGAAAAGCTTAACTCATCTGAAACTCAATTACAGATATGAGGGTTAATGAAATAAAGAGATTACAAGTGTGTGTGCGTGTGTGTGTGTGTGTGTATTCGATTTCAAGCTTTCACCTCACTCTCACACACACACGGACACACACCTGCAAACACACAAAGCAATCTCAGACAGGCAAGTCATTAAAAGCGATGTTAGTCGGCAGCATTTAATTAAGCCTTAAAATGAGGTCAGCCTTGGAAGGACAAACATATTCTAATGAACCAGTGGTGTGTGTGCGCAGCATGGAGATTTACAAGCAGATTTAATATGCGGCTCCTCAAACCGACCGCAGTGATAGCCTCTCGCCCTGTCAGTACTGAGCAGAGAAAGAAACATTTCATCCCAAACAACAGTACTTGTTTTTTGCCTTTTCTAAAGTAATTTCAACAGTTTGCTTGGGTTTGGTTGAGACTACTATTCTCATCATCATCATCAACCATCATCAAACTTTATTTGTACGGCGCATTTCATACCAGGAGGTAACACAATGCGCCTCACAGAAGGAAAAAAAAGGGGGGGGGGGGGGTTTAACAAAAATGTCCTTGCTTGTCTTCTATTCTGTTTAAGCGCCAGGGAAGCTATTTGTTTAATGTTTTTTGTCTGTTTTGATTGGCACCTGTACCCTGAGAAGAAATGTATTTAGATTCTGATCCCGACTCCCCGAGAAACAGAGGTGTGTGTCACCCGGTGCCCTCGGAGATCAGTCAGCGGACCTGAACAGGTGTTTCTCCCCTCTACCCTTCTCCTTTGACTGGAGCGGGTCAGTGGTGAGCACTCACACACACGCACACACACACACACACACATGCACACACACATGCACACACGCACGCACGCACGCACGCACGCCCACACACACACACACACGCACATACACGCACACACACACACACGCACAAACACACACACACACACACACACGCACACACACACACACACACACATGGGCACATACGCACATGCACAAACACAAACACACACACACACACACGCACACACACACACACAGAGAAACATTTTTACAGACATGTGTCCTGACCTTGCGCTCCGACTGTGGTGCGCTGCAGGCCTGATGCAGCACACCTGGCGGCCCTGGTCCACGTCCCTGCGGTCGGGCAGCGTGGCCACCAGGTCATAGGGGCTTCCTCTCGGAAAAAGCGCTGATGCAGAAGGAGCACCGGTACACACTCACCTCTGGGGCCCTCCTGGACAGACGTCAGCACCGAGATGCTACCGTCATGAAATATTCACACATATAAACAGACACACGCGCGCACGCACGCACGCACACACACATACACACTTACACAGGGCTGGGAGGGTGGGCAATGACGGGAGTTTATCATCGCATGGCATTTCAAGAAACGCCATACTGATAAATTGGGGTATTTGAAAAACTCTGAGAACTTTTTTCCTTCCAGGAGCCCTGGTGAACTTTATAGTCATGGACTGTAACTAGTCCAGAGTAGGTACTTTCCTGCCGTCCTGGAACTCTCAAGGGTGGATTAATTGTCCTGAACTTTGCTGACTGGTGAAAAGAAGACAGCAGTCTATCGCTGTGCAGTGGATCTGAACAGATGATGACAAGCAGTGTGCATGGAGGAGGTGCTGTTCCAAAAACAACAAAAAATGTTCATAAAATTGTTCAATATATATTCATCACTGGTATTTGACTATTGTTCACATTCTGTGTTTGAATGTGGAACCAGTTTTCTTGGTAAAAGCCAGCCATTGTTCTGTTTTCTTAACTCTCTGACACATTCTACGTATATCTGTAATTATAGTGCAGTCTCAGATTCGAGGTTGTCTGCCTTTTAAATAATTCATCACTGTGTTATGTAATGTTTACTGTTCGTACGATCCAGTTGGGAAATATTCAACCTTGACCTTGTGTGCTTCTGCTTCTGTACTGATTTAAGTTCCTTGGGATTGCTCAGTGAGGAAGTGCAAACAGGAGACGAGGACAAAACAAAACACACCATTATGATAAATAAGAACATGTCAAATCGAGCCGTAAGCGCGGCAAGTGGTCCAAATGTTCACTTTCATAAGTATAAAAGGCCCCATTAGGGTCTGAACACTGAAATGGGAAGTACGTCACGGCAACCTTTCTATAAAGTGCAGGGCAGTGCGTGTCACAAGATTAGCAGTGAGGAAGATGATAAGCGTGATAATGGCCGCTTTTGTGCGGCTATTCTTGGGCAGTAATCACGGGGTGAGGACGGCGGCGATGGCGACGGCGGCGACGGCAACAGCGGCGGAGAAACTTGTGCGTGATATGCGTCGAGTTAGCACACAGAGCCCCCCCCCCCATTTCTCTCTCTCTCCCTCCGCATCCATCCATCCTTCTTCTCCTCCTTGGTGCTCACTCGAGCAGCGGCCGTGTGATTTGTATGCCAAACGCTGTTTGCATTTCCTTTCACGGGGCAGATGGAAATGACGCTTTTTCCACTCTTCCCTTTTGGCACTCTTCATGCACTTGTGCGCTTGAGTGCCACACCAGAGACGGCAAGAAGCCGCGGAGAAAAAATAAATAAAAAACAGACCACCGCCATCCTGAAAATTAATTTTTTTCTTCTTCTTGCCGCTTGTACTGATGTAGTGCTGTATTTTATTTTATTAGTGCTAAGAGACATTGCCTTGATTTATGTCGTGACTGCCTTAAGTATAGATGGCATGAGACTGAAGGAGCCTGGATGTGCCAGTCACATCACACACGCTCACATCAGGAAGGTATCAAATATCCATCATGCAGTTGTCATCTCCTCCCAGCCGGTTGACACTGTCCCTTGCAGCCCCTCAGACGCAAACGGTAAACCACATAGACCTGTCAAAATGTAGGACGTGTCCATGGCGATACTCACTTGTGGAAGTTAGTTGGTCAGAATGAGATTTTAGTTTCGCATTCTTTGTCCCAGTTTAACGTGTGGTCGTGACATGGCAGAGAGGGCTGATCCTCCTCATTACCTTGCTCACTGTCACCGTGACAATTATGGCTGTTCCTCTTACGGAGTGGCATTCTGACGAGCTGTGCAGTGTGTGCTGTGAGAGTGCCTGACAGGCCACCCTCTCCCTCCGCCTCCCTCCTTGGCAGAGGCTGTCCCCGACGCCTGCATTCTCTCAGCCAAAATGTCACACAACAGCAGCCAAATATGTCTGCAGAATGGCGGCAGAGAGCAGGGGGATAAGAAGGAAGGAAGGGAGGAAGGAAGGGGAAGGGAGGGACGGGGAAGTGAGGGTGACTCGCATGGCTCTCGGAGGTGTTATGGAGTGTGAGTGTTGCCCAGGCCCGCCCTGCACTCCTGGGCCAGCACCAATCTCGATGACAGATGACCTTTTGGAACGAATCGGGGGGCCAAAGAACGACCCTGAGGTTTCGCCATGTCTCATTCATCGTCACCTACTGTCGCCCACTGTTTCAGACGTGATTGTTTGTTCTGTGCTTCCCCCCCCCTCACCCCCCCAAACCCCCACCTCCTGTGTGCTTTCCAGCAGACCGACCTGTCAACGGGACCTGCTGACAAGCCGTCTCATATTTAATGAAAATGCTGATGTATTACATAATGTCCTCCAATGAAAAGGTTGCACAAATAATTCATTGTCATTTGACAAAGAAAAAGAACATCTATAATTGACGCACAATGAAAAATCTTGACACAATCAAATCCAGTCAGCTCACTGTAGCACCGAAATCTCCGGAGAAACTCTTTTCTTTAATCTCCTGGAAGAAATCGGAGAATATTTTAAAGTCAGAGGATCACAGACAGCCTCTAATGAGATCCAACACTTCACTAGATCCGACTTTCTAAGGTGACACATCTGTGTGTGAGTACAGTCAGCCCCTATTCACATCTGAGCTTTCTCCAAAGGTTGTCCCAATGCACGTAAACGAGACACGGTGTGCAGTCACTAAACTTCACAGTCCACAGGCCCAGCTACGACACATACACACACAAGAAGTCACTGACAGCGTGTTATAACTATGTATACGCACTCGACGCAGCTAAAGCCTGGGCTCCAAACCGTCCGTGAATACTAAGCTGTCAGAAACTCACTTCTCCAGGCTCTATTTATGGAGCCTTGTCTTCACGTGGAGAGCACACGCCTCGCTCTGAATTCTAAACAGCAATAACAAGACAGCAGCGCAATCAATAGCAGGGGAAAAATCATTAATAATAATCAGAACAGTTATTGGCACCTGTAAAGCGGCTATTAAAATCTCCGAGACTGTGCTTTTTCTGCCCTCTCCACTCGGAGGCCGAGGTTGTTTTGTTCGCCGGGCCGATATATTCATCATCATCGTGAGTTGATGTGACGGGACGTGCGCAGATTGCCCAAGACTTGTTTTTTAATGTAGAGTTTGGTAAGAAGTGTTTCATGGGTTGTTTGGTATGCTGCGTGTGGCCGCGGGTCCCCGGTCTGACTTCCCTTCTTGGCTTCATGTAGAATCACTCTGCAAATCATAACCACAAAAGTAGAGGACAAAAAGACACGCACACTAGGCAGGCGGAGATGCCATCTTGAAATTAGGGAAATCATTTGCGGCGAGAAAATTGCTAGTCATCAGAAGTCATGAAATGCAAAGGAAATCTTGACAAGCTTGAAAACTGACAAGTAAGGTGTAAGATTTGTCATTTGCACTCGCGCTGTGATGAATACGAGTCTATGACTGACATGTAAGATAAGAATTGGCCATTTTTCAGCATTTTTGCAGCACACAACCTTTGCCTTGACGGGTAAAAGGACTCAAGATCTGGAGGCAACTGCACAACACTGGCACCAGAGAATAAAAACCTGTACCTCAACACAGCCAGTGAGTATCTCAGGAAGTCATAGGCATGGGCCACTTACATGATCTCCACTGGTCATCAAAGTAAGTGACCAGTATTTATCACAATGGTCATCAGATTGAATTGATTAGATGAACTTTACATGATACTTTTGACAAGGTGCTTGCCTTGTGAGCTACACATCTCTTTAACAACACCAAATTGTTGTTTTTGGGAGCCACCTCTCTACGCAGCCAATGTAGGTAACTGCACATGGATCAATGCTGAGAAATTATTATGGATCCAAAAAATACTGAGGCATTTGCAGTTTTGGATCAGATATGAACATAACATTTGCAACATAAAAAAAAAAAAAAGACCCAGACACGAGGAATTGGATGTCCATTACTCTATGAAGCGACAGTCCCCATGGGTCATTGACCTACACAGGTGCCTCTAAGAGACAAGCAGGGGTGCAGAGGCTTTTTTGTTGTTGTTATTGTCGTTTCAGTAGCTTCTTCTGTTGTCTGCTAATGAATTCCTTAAGTGCCCCGGCAGGGTTGATTAGAATGGATTACTCATCTCTGCTTTATTTCAGTTTGCATCCGTGAAGAGAAAACTACCTACCTGTCTGCCCAGGCTCCGCCAAGGGCCTCACTATTCAAGTTCTTTTTTTATCCCTCTCCTTCTCTTCATCTGTCTCACCCTCTTTACCTCTCATAGACTAATGTGCACACACACACACACACACACACACACACACACACACACACACACACACACACACACACACACACACACACACTTGCTCTCATGTGCTCACCATGCGAGGAGGTGATGAGAGCCTCCTACTCTTCCCTCTGAGCCTGTGAAGCATGGGGGCCGCATGACAAAGACCACTGTGGGGCCAGCATGTGGAGAGTGTGTGTCGGGGGGAGGGGGCGGGGTATTGACAGGAGAGGAGAGATGGTAGGGAGTGTGTGTGAGTGTGTGGGGGGGTGTGCATGTGTGTGTGTGTGGGGGGGGGTGCTTTCAAGTCTGCTGCCTGGGGGGACCTCTGGTGTACATGACCCCTGGGCTCAGCAGACCCATGCACTTGAATCGTTTCAGTCTGCTAATTAAGGAGCGCTTTTCCGGCTGATTAGTTCCCATTCTGTGATTACCAGCCAGTCGGCTCAGGAGTGCCCAGACACTCTCTCTCTCTTTCCCTCTCTCTCTCTCTCTCTCTCTCTCTCTCTCTCTCTCCTCTCTGTCTTGTTCCACGGTGGTGGCAGTGGTGACTGGGGGGACGGGACAGGATGGAGGAGATGGGAAAATGTGTCCATGCGGAAGCATGATGTCGGGGCGGGTCATTCATCCTTCATTGTCTTCTCTGATGCATCCTTCATTGTCTTCTCTGATGCATCCTTCATTGTCTTCTCTGATGCATCCTTCATTGTCTTCTCTGAGAAATGGAGAGAGTGAGCTAAGTAGAACAGCTGGACGCATGGATGCACTGAGAGATGTGTGGGTGAGTGCATTGTCTATGAGGGAGTGCCATGTCTATGAATTCACTGTATGGATGTGTAATCACGGACAAAACACACACACACACACACACACACACACACACACAGAGAGAGAGAGAGAGAGAACAGCTATTTTGGCATAAAGTGTCTAGATAGGAAAAGGAAAAACTGCTCCCTCTGAAGGAGACAATTGCCACCGCCGATTCCCTCACATAAGCATCTCACTCTCTCTCTTTCTCTCTCTCTCTTTCTCTCCCTCTCTCTCTCTCTCACTCTCTCTCTCTCCAAGGACACTCTGTTAAATGCTTGGAGTCTGCTGAAGAATTATCAAAGGCCATTGACAGAGACTCTCACAGCAAGAGCATGGGTGAAGAAGAGGAAAACGAGGCTTGTTGTTTTATAGTATTTTTTTTTTTACTCCAAGCATGACACAGCAAACACTGTTACAATCCTCACAGTAAAAAAACCTACTTCATGCAGAATGTATAAATCCTGGATTAAAATCTCTACCCGTAAGGAGTACCAGTAGAGGACTCCGTATGCAGTGGAGTTCCTCAGTTTCCACACATTCTCAGCATTCCATATATTGTTTCTTCCTTCTCAGCATTGCAAACACAGCCTATTTTATCTATACGGAGCCACTCAATATTTATAAACCTGGTAAGCCAAGCAAAACTAATATCTCATTTTCATGGATGTTTGTCATGCACTACTGCCACAATTATATTGGAAACGGCCACGGGAAAAAGGCAGCGAAAATAAACAAAGGCACAGCAAGTTCATGTCTGAGGACGGTATATCAGAGAGGCCAGATTGAGGGAAATGGGATCCATCAGCAGTCAGTGAGTGAAGAGGAGCAATTTATATTAAATGGAAAATATCATCGTGTTCGGGGAAGAACACAACGCAAACTAATTGAATTGTTGTGTAATCTTCAAAGAGCTTATGCGCAAAAGTTTCTATTTTTAGAGGGGACATGGAATGAAAAGTTATATTCTTGAAGAGTGATTCACTTACGGTTCCATTTGACGAGGGTTTCCTTGAGAGATTAAAATAACCCAGAATGTGTTTTTTTTTTTAGGTTTCGGCTCGTGCTTACGCCCATGTTTCATCTGAATACATATATACTCTCAGCAAGTGTATGGAAAAATACAAAAGCCAATCAGCATTTCAAACCAATTAAAACAGAGATTGAACAGCCGTGGACTTATGTGCCAAGTAAGGACAACTGACAAGCGTGCTTTAAGAAGCAATGTATCATCACAGTGTATTCTCCATTCTGCTGTTTAGTGTGTACAGAGCAACAGAGTAAGGGGGGGGGAGAAAGAGAATTGAGCGGTTAAATATTTTGTGTAAACGAACGACAAAAAAAACCGCCTCTGCAGAAGCGAAAGTGCTTTCCTCCACGGAGAACATAATGGTACTGTGGGCAAAACGGAAATCTGTCTGACGGCAGGAGATGCTGCGAGCGATTTGTCTGATTGCTGCACTAAAGTGGACGCATAGATGCGGGCGTCTTGGGCCTCATTAGACTCTGAAGAGTAGAGGAACGCAGGCCCATCTCCTCTCCCCAGCTGGATGTCGACGTGTGGAAATGCGTACAATGCGGCTGAAATGATAGCATGGAGCTATCATTTAATATACGCTGGAGAGCGGCGGGCGTTGTTTGGTCATGATGTGTCGCATCATGGCTGGAAAAGCTGAAGGGTTTGCGCTAGTAAGAGTGCGTTGGGAGTGCTTGTGTGCTGTGGGGCCTGATGGACCGTGCTGCGTGGTGTAAAGCCTGCCTCCCAGATGCCCTCTTACTGTACAGACGTGCTGGAATCACAGCCAAGGCTCTCAGCATCAGGCTTTCATACTCAAGGTCATAGGTTTGAGCGTGGGTGGGATCGGTGGCACCAACCTCCACGTCCCACGTGGGGGGGGGGGGGGCGGGGGCAAGCTGATTGGCCCAGCTCAGCTTGAGGACGTTGACCCTCTGTGTTTATTCCATCCGCATCTAGTCTCAAATAAAAGATTTAAGCAAGTCCAATCTCCTGAAAACAAGGGGCCTCTGCGCTCGCTTTTGCACACATCCATCTTGGGAGAATAGCCTCTGAGCAAGCAAATGAAGATGTAATATGTTTTATTCAAGGGGAGCGGCGCGCTCAATGGAATACATTGTAAATAACTGGCCAGAGAATGTAGCGATCTCGTGATTCTATTATGCAGATCAGTGATTCTCAGATGTAGTCCTGCGAATACTCCTGAGCCCGGCACTTTTAATTCCTCTGGCTCCACTGTTTTCTCTCAAAGGTCAGGCAGAACCCAAGCAGGCGCATCAGGCTTAGGCCTGTAAATAGGAAGCCTTGGATATGGATCAGTGTGCCGGGGAATGCTGTTAAAACAGCAACAGCAGCACGGGCGCGGGGCGCGGGGAGGAGGAGGAGGCCCGGGGGGGGATTGAAACAGTGCCAAAGCTCAGAGCTCGCAGATTCTCACTCTCAGTTCACATCAGTCACAGTGAGAGGACCCGGGGAGTGCACACACCTCACAGCGACAATACATTCATTCTGAAAAACACGACACTCAGTCAATGGGGGAAGATCTCACAATAGAGTCTCTCGCTCTCTCGCCCCTTCTCTCTCTCTCTCTCTCGTTCTTTCTCTCTGTCTCGAAAAAACATCACACTGTAAACAGAGCTTGCGGTCCCGGCCACAATAAGGGGCCTGTCGGGCCCTGCTGCACAGGTCTCTCTCGGCTCCATCTCGGCAGCATGCGTCAAGATCATCAAGATGGCAGATGTCAATATGAGTCAGACGTGGGGGAGGAAGGGGGGGGGGGACGATGGTGTGAAGAGGGGTGTGTGTGGTGGCGGGGGGGAGCTCACAGACATCTCATTCTCACCGCCTACCACTCGCGAGCAGTTGACATTATGGCACTGCTGTTCTTCCCTCCCTCTCTCTCTCTCTGTCTGTCTCTTTATGTTCCTCCGACCCAAAAAAATCAACAGAAGGCTCGGACACCTGCACACCAAGGAGGCCGGAATTTGGAAAAAAAAAGGGAGTGGGGCTGGGTCGGAGTCTGGCGTGGCGGATCACATCTGGTCGCAGCCGTCGACGGAAGTCTGGCACACAGGCGCCAGAGAATGCCAGACCGCGTCTGCGGACCGCCGTGAGATGCCTGCGCCACAGAGGTCCAGAGCGGTGACCAAACAGAGGGCTGATACTCAACAACGGCCGGTCGTAAAGAGACTCTGAGCCAGGGCTGCAGCGGCGTGAATCTGGCAGCATGGAGACCTCTCCCAGCAGGCCTATGCATAATGTATGTGCCGACACACATAATGTATGTCTGCGGTCCAAGATCTGGATACCTCAGAGATGCATCAGAGACATCTGGTGACACATGGTGCTGTAGGGTCTCAGTTTGCAATGGCACAGCTCTGTTGATATAACTATCATCAATCCAATCCACAGTCTCTTTTTTTATTTCTTTGTTTGTTTGTTTCCCAGGGACCATATTCCATCATCACATTGTGCCAGATTGTAAAATACAAAATCTGATTCCCATCTGTTGTTTTCTGGGCAGAAGACAATCAAGTGGAAATCAACGATCAAAAGGAGCACGTCCTAAAACACCATCAAAACAAGGGCGAGCCAAGCACCACCATCTATCTTGCCTTTGTTTAACACATGCACTGATCGATAAATCAGGTCTTTACATGTGCTCTCACAGGCAATTAGCAGGCTCAGTCACCTTAACTGACTCGGAGCATTAGGAGGGCATATCCAGCTGAATGTACCACATAGTCTGGCCAAGAGTCAATCGAGTGGAAATAGACCATCAAAAGCACCATCATGCCCGTAACCAGCTATGAGGTCACCGAGGTTCGGACCTCTGTCATTTTTTTCCGATTCAAAAAATACAATTTGAAGCTAAATGAAAAATACTTGAGAATTTCTCATTCGAGTGTCTGCATGTACAACTTGTTATTTCCTGTCTGATGCGTGTGAGAGTCTAGAGAGGACGTGGGGTGCGCAGCCTCTGCCTCCCAATACTTTGTGTTGGAACTTAACCTGACGGCTGATCTAATTCTGGAGCCATAGAGGCGGCAGGTGGATTGCTAAAATGGCAGCATACTGCTTTCAGTAAGACAATAGCAATGAGTGACATGACATGACTGACATTATCTGTAAGAAATGTTCAAAACTAGTTGCCTGGTGCAGACAGGTTACAGTATGAAACATGTTAAATATGCAAACACTGGTCATAATGAAGGGTAGGCTATGTCATTCATAGTAGCATTTCACATACATCATTGGCAAAAGAAATCCTGCACAGTATCAAGAACAAGTGTACAGTATGAAATATTTCAAACCAAATTTGTAAATGCAAGTAGCCTAGGCCCTATTTTATTCAGTAATGCAAGCCTGCAATGGTGTTTGTCTCAAGCAAGTACATTTTTTTGTAGCATAGTTGGCTAACATATATGTAGGCTAACTATATTAATTATCATGCTTCAAACTCTAAGACTATATTTTAACACCAAATAATGCCTTATTTCTTATTATTCAGGCAACAGTGCATATTAATATGAAAACTATTAGGCCTAAGTATTGTTGCATAATAATAAGAAATGCATTCATTCTTCTTCCCCACAGTAAACTATCAACTCATTGCTAAAAAGGTCGAATATCACAATGTCCAAACCCAGAGGAAACAGATAGAGCAGAGGAAGAGACCAGTCCAAATGTAAAAAATGTTCAGACAGAGTATTGAGTACTGAAGCCAAGAACTGAAGAAAATGCCTGACACATGTAGGTTACACACACACACACACACACACACACAAAGGGTTTTAATCACATAGTGTGAGCCAAGCTGCCCAGCCGCACCACCCATCTAGCACAAGACATCACTGATGAATAACGAAGGCCTTGTGTGTGTGATCTCAATAGCAATTAGTAAATGCTATTACCTTAGCTGACCTAGGATAGCACAAGGGCATATAATCAGACGGAACGTGCTACGTGTGTTTGCCTCTCCGTCGGCGCAGATAAAAGTGTGTGTTAAACGGCTAAAAGTAAATCTAGCCGGAGGTCCAGCGGAGGGGATCTAGGGTGTTGCCGGCGGCTGGTCTGGTCTGGTTTGGATTGTACCGGAGGCCTTCTGATGGTGGCAGGTGGACAGCTTTGTTTGATATCCCCATTCCACCTCTTTCATCTCAGCAGGCTGTCGAATCAGAGCTCCCCTGATTAAAGCACAGAGGAACAGAAACACTCCTCTCCTCTCCTCTCTTTTCCTCTCTTCTCTCCCTTTCCTTTTTTTCCTCTTACTGATTCAACTCCTGGTGCACGGTAGGTTCATTCATGTTTTGAAGCAAAGTAATGTGGATGGTTAAGAAACCGGCACGCACGATAATTTTTGTGGTGGTTTGTTTTGCTTGTTTACTTTCAATTCTCCAAAATGTTGATGAATACGCTTTTCCACAGAAATGTAGTTAAAAAAAATGTATCAGCCAAACATTCTGAACATTCTTTTCACTGGATGATGGTCGTGTCTGGAATGATTCTGAAAACATCACATGTCAAACTAAATCATTCAATATGAATTTATCATGTCAGATGTTTCAGAGGACTGTCAAAACATGAGCTTGTCAAGTTAGATGGAAAATGAGGAGTAGCCTATTGAAGGAAATAAAACAATTTGAGCAAAAATTTCACGGACAAAATTGATGCATGCAATTTTTGCATATTGTATATTGAGGAGACGAGGAATCAAGCATAAGTAATGCCTAATTCTTTCTTTCCCCATTCTGAATGTTGGCTGACTATACTTGCCGTATACTCCCCACCCTGTGCGGTACAATCTAATGCCATTCCCTCCACTCCTGGAAGCTAATTTTGCTTAATATTTCAATTTGATGTCAACCGAAAAAGATTTCAGATCATCAAAGCTTGAGAGGGTTCCTTTTGGGACAGTTTGAACTCTTAGAGAGGCAGGAGAAGAAAAAACCTATAACACTTACTCTGTGCTTAGGGAGAAGACTATTATTTAATGCATCCTAATTGCTTCAGTGGATGAAAGGGAGCCACACAGAGCCACACTGCAAATCCCAATGTCCCACTGCCTGGAAGAATGGGGAACATATTGGTCTCCATCAGCAACGCTGCACTTGACAGAAGACCAATGTAGTACATGATTGCAGGGAACAGACAGAGCATCGCTCTTTGGTTTTTCCCAGACAGATTTTTTCTCTTCTTTTCTTCTCTCTTCTTTTCTTTTCTTTTCTCTCCCTTTCACACAGATGTATGAGGTGACGCTGTGAACAGGGAGGAAAAGCGCACCTGATGATGTGCAGATGCCGGATTTGACCAGCTGCTGTCAGTGATTCATCGCCGAGACAAAGTCACCTTCTGTGCCCCATGACCACCAACCCACCTCCCCCCTCCTCACGCCTTCCTCTCCCCACCTCCCTTTCTTTCTCTTGCTGTCCCCCCCCCCTCTTTTTTTTAAACTCTCCTCTAATTTTTGACAGATGACATACAGTGGTGGGGAGCCTGTGGCCTGGGCCTGTTTCTGATGAGGTGAATGTTAGCGGAGGTGACAGCACCTTCCACACACACACACACACACACACACACACCACCACCGCCCCGCACAGCCCCCCCACCAGGGCTTGTGACAGTTCAGCACCTGTGCCCCAGAGATGCTGCATCAGCACGTCTACAGCAACCTCGTTGTGGCAGACAGTGTGTGCGTGTGCAAGCATGTGCGTGTGTGAGAGAAAGAGAGAGAGAGAGAGAGAGAGAGTTGAGAGCTTCCTCCATGCTGTGATCAAAATCCCCTCCCCAACACACACCCCCCGGCAGTGCGGCTCTTTCGGCTCCTCACCCTTGCCGTCCGCGCCAAGAGGCACGAGCATAAAGAATTTATATGATCAATGTCTCACGTTGCATTTTACATTAACGGTGCAGGCCCAGATAGGCCTCATCAATAGGGAGAGGCTGGCTGCTTATGTCCCCCCACAGCCCTCACACACATCCTAATGTGGTGAGGCATGCCCAGCTTGCTTGATGCAGTCAGTCAGTTTATGGCAGTCCATTTGGATCTGCAGCCTCACAGCAGCTGGCATGCTTGTTTATTTACCCGGGCTGAACCCGGAACCTTGTTCGCCGCACGTTTCCTAACAAGTGCGAAGATCAGGTGACCTGTAACCGGGTAGAGAATCTTGCCCCGTTCTCAGCTGCTTCATGTGGCTCTTCACATGACTGTTTGATCCTTCAGAATGGCCTGAGCTGTCTGTCTGTTGACTGTCTGTTGACTGTGTGTTCCTTCAGAATGGCCTGAGCGAGCTGTCTGTTGACTGTTTGATCCTTCAGAATGGCCTGAGCGAGCTGTCTGTTGACCGTGTGTTCCTTCAGAATGGCCCGAGCGAGCTGTCTGTTGACGGTTTGATCCTTCAGAATGGCCTGAGCGAGCTGTCTGTCTGTTGACTGTGTGTTCCTTTAGAATGGCCTGAGCGAGCTGTCTGTCTGTTGACTGTGTGATCCTTCAGAATGGCCTGAGCGAGCTGTCTGTTGACTGTGTGCTCCTTCAGAATCGCCTGACCTGTCTGTCTGCTGACTGTGTGATCCTTCAGAATGGCCTGAGCTGTCTGTCTGCTGACTGTGTGATCCTTCAGAATGGCCTGAGCTGTCTGTCTGTTGACTGTGTGATCCTTCAGAATGGCCTGAGTGAGCTGTCTGAAATAACACTCCACTCAAGTGTTTATTGGAGATGCATATTTAGACCTGAAACCACAATCAATGTGGCTACGATTGATTGCGAAAGCAACTTCAATGAGAAAAGATGAAAGAAATGTGTGTTCAAATCTGGATGTGTACGTGAAGCGACCTGATCACTCAAACAGTGGATCCTCTTCATTGTTTCATCATTTATTCTTCAAGTCGCTTGCGGTTCTTTCGCGGTTCTCTCCGTAAGCAGAGGAGCGACAGGGCCTACATAGCCTACTGACACGATGAAAAGTAGCCATGCCTCCGCTAACCTCACACTGTACTGCTTCAGCGCTCGTTGCGTATTAGCGCAGCGGCTCCTGCAGTGAGCGCACACACAGCAGCAGAGACCGTCCTACCTCACACAACCTCCTCTCGTCTAGTTTTGTCAAGCAATCCCACCCCAAGACATCCAACTAATCTTTAATTCATCACTGCATCTTGTTTGGTTTTCCTGGCCCCGATGACAGAGGAGTGGAAATATTTTTCATTGTCTCTGTCTCTCTCTCCTCCTCCTCTTCTTCTTCCTTTTCTTCTCCCCATTCGGCTGTTGTCTTTTTTAGTGCAATTCCCTAACTTTGAAGTGGTAATGAATGGTAGCTGTGCAGTGCGGGAGACTTTGCACACATCCCTTCCCTGGCCTGCCTCCTAGGTTGGCATCCATCACTGCACGGGAGGCAACAGCTTGCCTGACAGCTTTGTCAATGAAAATTACTCAAGTCGGTCAGAATCGGCCGCGCCCCCAGCGCGAGCCCTACCTGCCTCTCTCGCTTTCTCTCCAGGTGTTGGCAAGAGGCCGGCTCAAAAATAGCCATCCCCAGGGGGCAGCCTGTGTGTGAGGGGTTGTGCAGATACCGTAAACTTTTCCAGTTTTTCAAATTTGATTGAAGTCACTTACTGTGCAAAGATGGGGCGATGTGTGTGTTGTTAATGGATGCATGGTGGACATGTAATGGTGGCTTGGTTTGATGCATCACTGTCAAGCAAACAAGAGTTTTTCTGCTGCAGCGTTTTTGAGATGAAGATGTCAAATATTTGACTTAAATGTATATACACACACACACACACACACACTTCAATATCTGGCTTATTTCCCGAAACGTCTGGCGTTACAATGGCGTGGGTTTTCATGGAGGTTTTTTTTTCTTCTTTCCTGCATGACAACATGCCCTGTTTCACAGGCTCAAATGAGGTCCCATTGGATTTGACTTACTCAACAGCAGAGAACTGAGGATAATTTCCATCTCTTTAATTAGGAATGTAAGACATACATCACAGAATATGCCTTGTTAAAAAAAACTAAGGTTTGATATTATGTAGATTTAAAGGGCCCCCCAAGGGGCTTTTGTATTAATAATTTATTTAAGATCTCTTTTATTTATGTCTGGTCGAGCCAGACTAATAAAACACGGCTCAGTCTCAGCTCAAATCACAATGCCATGGCAATATTTAATGAATAAAGGGAGATCATTTGTCCGCTCACTTTTATTTCAGTGTCCGCCATCCGGTAAAATGCATAACTCGGGGGGGGGGGGGGGGGGGGGGGGGGGGGGTAAACACATCGGGCGCAGAGTGTGGGAGGCCGGTTGTGTGTCCAGGTCAAATAGTGAAGAACATTTTAACAGCTCCATCCGTTCCCAAGGGGTACTTCACGCAGTAACTTCGGCACATTAGACTGAGATTCATTAAATCCAACTTGGGCACTTTCCTTTTGAACTGATGGGTGAGACTCCTCTCTTTTTTTTTCTTTCTTTCTTTCTTTTTCTCAACCACACTTGCAGTGTTTTAACAACATCTGTTTCCATGATGCTGTTATTAGTAGGGGGCTGGCAGGGGGAAGCGGCAGGTACCTTTGCCAAGCTCTGTAACTCTGAGCAAACTATCACTGAAGCACACATCAAACAGCTTGAGAAAGAGCTGGCCTCTTGCCACAGAGAGGGAGAGCAGAGGAACTAATTATTTAGCTAAACAGCCATAAAGGGGAATGGGGAGTGATACTGATGTGACACACATTAACAAAGACAAAAACAACACAAAAACACACACAGATGTATGGATGGGCACTAACTACTGGATGGAAGGAACCCTTTTCCTGGTCTCCATAAATATCATGCTTATAATATGATAATATAATATAATATAATATAATATAATGTTATATGTAATGTTATATAATCATTTTTAACCGTCATTAATGGAATGCACCACCGATCAAACTGAAACTGGTCAATCCAGCTGTGTCGTTTTAAGCTTCGCCTAAGCCACTTGTTATAATAATGTTACAAATCCTCCAGCTTTCCCTTATTACATGCATGGACTCTTCTCCAAATACAGATGGTGTTTGGGGATCCAGATTTGATCACTCCTACCGAAGCGCATTAGACGCCATCAATAAATGATGATGTTTGTCCAATGGCGCTAAGACGTTTCATCATCACGGGGAGCCACGATGCCCAGGTGGAGTGGAGAAAAGTGGGGGGATGGAATTGGCGAGATTGCCTGCCTTTGAGCTCGCAGACACAACCACCTGTCACCGGCCCAGTCACACAGCAAGCAATCATCCCATTTCAGGAGGCGCGCGCAGAGAAAGGTCACCGGGCAAGTGCCCTGCACTTTTCTTAGCGGTGATTGGTGGGAGGACAGAGGGAGGGAAAAGTGAGGGAGAGCCCTCTCTCTCTCTCTCTCTTTCTCTCTCTCTCTCTTTCTCTCTTTTTCTCTCTCTTTCTCTCTTTTTCTCTCTCTCTCTGTCCATTTGCTGTTTCTCCAGACATTTGCAGCTTGCCATCTCATCTCCCACCATCTCTCCTCAGGCAACTTCAACAGATTTGATGGCGGCAGATGGCCTGTTGACGAGTGATATCCTTACCAATTAAAATTACTAATTGGACGATGGGTGACATGGAATCGGATGTTTTGTGACACAGTGGCTGTGCTGTTTCTGTGCGTGTGTGGTGTGTGTGTGTGTGTGTGTGTGTGCGTGTGTGTTAGTGGCACGCATGGTCTTGTCTTCCGAGAGGGCCGAGGCTGAGTCAGTGTGTGCTGCTAGGTGAAACCTTGGCGAGATTCACCTCGACTGGATCCATTGTACCCGCCACTCTCGATTCAACAGACATGAAATAAGAGAGAAGACAACGATGTCGGATTTCTCAGCCTTGATGCTGTCCACACACCCTTATTTATTGCATCAGTTTGATAAAAAAAAGAAAAGAAAAAAAAACAAGTATGTGAACAAAACATATAAAAAGAAAAAAAAATGAGAATTCAGGCTTTGAAACCAGAGAGATGTCTCACAGACAAGAAACACTTCAAACCCCGCCGTTCAAGCGTACAATTCTACCTGGCGGGGTACTAATCAGCACACATTGATAACAGAAAGTGCCAACAGAGATTCCGTATTCCTGCATCTTCACAGATTCCAGCGCTGGTCAGGTGGGCCATGAAATATTGAGAGGTGAGGTGTGTTTGTGTTGACTTTGATCCCTCCCCGGCCTCCCTCTCCCTCAGACACTCCTCTATAGTCAAGCGGGATCAAAAGAATCATTGCTTTCCCCCCCGCTCGGAGTCTGCCCTTGCTCAGATTCACCCAACCTCAAGCGCCCCTTTGCCTCTTATGCATTCACAGCGTTGCGTTAGCCGGCACCTTTTTTTTCTGATTAGTATATCAAATCAGGTTTGTGAGACTCAGGCAGGCAGCTGAGAGGGCCGGCGCTGAGCTCTTCTTTAGAGCGGACGTCGCTTGTTTGGCGTAACACATCTCACAGGTGTCCCTGTCACGACTTGTCGTCGCTCGTGCGGCGGAGAGCGGCGCGGGCTCATGACAGGTAAATTAGGCGGCGCCTTGGAAGAGGAGCGGCACGCTTGTGATGTGAGGCTCTGTTCAGACATCATGTCTTTCCATCTTGCTTCTCTTTTCTTTTCTTTTTTTTAAGGGGTAAGCGCTAGTCGGAGGGTAGCTGTTGGACTAAATGTTTTGTTCGGCTAACAACGCACTGATTCTGAATGGCAGTTCTTTAAGAGCAAGCAGCACACGGCGGCGCTGATGGTCCAATTTGAGTGTGATAGCAGCCTGAAACCACCAGTAAATACAAAAAAATCGAACATATTCATTCTGAACATTAATTTCACTCTTCAGCCAAATGTCAACTTCACACACAGGCAAGTTCACTCATACTGCTTGGAGTAACTTCAAAGGTTTAACTCGCCTTCCCACCTGGGCATGCCTCGACTGAAACGAGAACCCATTTTAGAGTCTCCGTCATGACAATGTGACCCACTTGACATGTTTCCTGGAGGCTTTGTGGGGGCGAGACTCGCGCTATGCATTGAACTGGTAAACAAGGTGGGCCGCGTAGTTCAGCTGTGCAGGAATTCTAAAAATTCAAAAATGTTCTTAGTTGCTCTTAAGAGCAAGGTGAATAGTTCATTTTCACCCACACCTGAGGAGAACAGATACGGCACTTCTGAATGTCTGGCCCAAAAGACCACTTCACTCAAGGGGCTCACTCAAACTAATATCATGGTGCTTCCTATCTTATGAGGCAAAAAATGTGATTGATCTAATTTTTTTAAACGTTGCGAAAACTAGTTTTCACCTGCCTTGGATTTAATTAAATCTTCTTTGCAGTGTTGTCTCAAAGCCTGAAATGTTTATTCTCCACACGCTTGAGCTCCAGGAGGAACCTGTGAGTTAACAACAAAATCCGGTAATATCTCAGCATATTGCAAACACTTTAAACCCCTCAGCACACTTTAAACTTTTTATAATTTTCTTGCCAGTGCATAAATTGCTCGATATTCGGCGCGCAGAGTAAATATTTGCCGCCACGTCTCACTCAAAAATATTTCAGTAAAACTAAATTTTCTGTCCACACACACACACACACACACACACACACACACACACACACATCTGTCATGGGTACTTAGGTGGCACAGTGGAAGAAATGTGTCCATCATGGCGGAGTGTGAGTCTTGACAGCAGTGCCTCTGGCTTCATGTCCAGGCAGCCCTGTGCCCGTTGCTGCGGTAACAACGCCTTCTGGATGGCGGAGATGAGAGACAGCTGAACTGGGAGTATGATGTGGCCATGTTCACACTCCTCTCTCGATGGCCGAGATGAGGGGTAGATGAATTGGTCGCATGATGTGGCCATGTTCACACACTCCTCTCTTCAAAAGTAATTTATTTGTTATCTTTAATGCATCCAGATACATAACTAGTGTAACTAATTTCAGGTCTCAAGTTCACAAAACATGTAAATGATTACACATCTGATACACACCTCATTTGAATATGTGTTTGCATAGACATTACATTCTAAATGAAAGCTATGTTTTCCTACTGCCAGTTCTCTTGCTAAACGAAATGTCACATCGTCTACATCGCTATAGCAACCGATGTAAATAGACAGCAAATAGAACGCACTGCCTGAACCCACATATTCCTGATCACACCACTTGGAACATACGTGATCACACCACTTGGAAATAACAGTGGATGGTCTGTTTTCTGAACATTAGAAGGGGGGGGCTGGGGCTGTCTATGGCCAATCCTAAGACACGTAGGCCCATCAGTTAGAAACATCTTCTGTAAGGACACTCTCGTACATGGCTTGAATTTAGTAGTTGCCTAAATCACATCAACAAAATCGACGCTGCTTTGTATTAAAGTGTAGTGGTTTGTCAATTTAGTTAAACTAAATCTACCATGCTTTGTATTTTGTAATTTGCCACATTGCATCAACGAAATGTACCATGCTTGAGTGTGGTAGAGTCAAATTCATTGAGCATATTGGAGTTGAATAATCCTCCTCGCCACTCTGTCACCTTTTCTATGTTGGTTGCCACGGGATGAGGCTGAAGATGCTTGTGTAATAAGGCCGCGGATTCAGACTCGGGCGGTCAAGAAGCACACTCACCTCAAGAGGCACTTGGGCTCCTGTGTGCCCGCCTGTGTGCCCGCCTGTGTGCCCGTCTGTGTGCCCGCCTGTGTGCAGCCCCGAGACGTTTCCCGTCATTACTGCCTGAGTCACTGAACAGGTGCCAGGCGGAAGCGAGCCGTCGGCACCCCAAAATAAAATGAGGTGCCACGTGCGCTCCTGACAAATGGGATGATAATGAGTCTCTGGGAAGTTGTGACTTCGAGAGAATCAATCACAGAACATGGAGGTATGGAGGTATGGGGGGTTGGTGTGTGTGTGTGTGTGTGTGTGTGTCTGTGTGTGTGTTCATGTGTGTGTGTGTGTGTGTGGGGTGGGGGGTTTTGTAATGCTGACGGGTGTCACACGGCTGAGCGTCGTGTCTCCTTGGAACAGGCGGGAGGCCGGGACAGACGAAGGTCTCGGCCGCCATTTAGCGAGCAGCAGGAGCGTTCTCCAGAGGTCAAGCGGGAAACACGCTCGTGGGGCCCCCGTCCCCGACACGTCATCAGTAACCCCCCATCATCTACCCATTGTCTTAATGGCGCTGTCAATGGCCACCTAATGGCACTCTGCTGGTGACGCCTGGCTGCTCCATATTAATTTGAGCAGCTCCGCGCCAGCGAAGGTTATTTTTTATTGTGTCTGTCAGCCACTGATAAACCTGCTCTTCAGCATCCATCCATCAGTTTCCAAATGCTCTTTCTCTTCTCCAGCAGCAGCAATTTCACTCATTTCTCTCTATCTCTCCGCACTCTCTCTCTCTCTCTCTCCATCTCTTCTCTCTCTTTGCCTTTCATTTCTACCCCTCTCTTTGTGACACTCCCACGCTTATTTCCCCCCCCCCAGCTTCTTTCGCTCTCTTTTCCTCGGTCTTTCTATCTCTTCTTCTTCCTTTCCTGTCTCATGCTCTCTTTCTCTCACTTCTACTCTTTTTTTCCTCCATGTTGTTTCATTCACCCTCTCTCTTTCTCTCTTACTTGATGACTATGCCTTCACATTTTCATTTTCATTTTTTTTTTTTTAAACCACAGTGAAGCTTAATATTATCTCACCGGGACGCCCAACCCTCTCTCTCTCTCTCTCTTCTTTTCTCTCTGTCTTTCCCTCATGGCGTGATGAATGACCCTGGCACACGTATTGATTTCCAAACCGAAACAATTTGGAGACAAAACAAGTAGCAGTTTATCATATTGATTTTCCTCCCAATTTAGTTTCCCCCCTTTAAGGTGACACTGTGATCTGAATGAATAACACAAATGAACGGATGAATAAGTACATCTGGGGTGCTGAGCTGTGACAATGATTTAGTATGATGTCACATAAACAGCACCGCCTGACGTATGCCTCTCCAGCCCATTCTTGATTGACCCTCCTGACTTTGAACATGAGGGTTGTTTAGCGACGCCGCTGTTGGAGGCCAGATCTACAAACAACGTCAACAAAAAAGGGGTAAATAAAACCCCAGTGAGCTTCACAGTCTATGCAGCACAAAAGGCCACAGGCTGGGTTGTGTGTTTGCCGCCGAGTTGTTTTGTGAAGAAAGCTCTTTTGACTGTCGGTGATTAGAATGCTTAATTGGCCCACTTATGCAGAGGAGTTAGGAACAGTCAAAGAGTGTCAAACGCGTTGACATGGCACTCGGTGGCTCTCTCCAGTCAGGCACAAGGGCTTGCAGTTTGCATCTCTCGTTCGGGGGTGCGACAGAAGTAGGCCACTTCATGCTGTGTCAGTATGGATCAGTTCACGACTATCAGGGTGTCAACGTCTCACGCGGGGTTGAAAGAGACCGCCATGTCTTGTGCAGAGAAGGAGGACGACTGGGGGGGGAAACTGGGGTGGGGGGGAATCAAGTCTAGGAGAGGAAAAACTGAACTGAAACTGAACAGAATAAGCTAAATCTCTATTATGGGAGAAAGAGAAATGTCCCTGTTTTAGATCAAACAGTTCACCCAAAGCTCAACTGCCAACGCGCAGAGCATGGGTGAGATCTGTTAAAAAAAGAGGCTCAGCTGAATGTAGTCAGGGTGATTTAAAAGTGAACCTGGAAAGTCATCCATAAAAGTCAAGTGAGCATGTTATATTGTGGAAAATCTAAACTCTGTAGGGACCCTATGGACCACACAACAGGCCAGTGGGTCCCCAACCCCCACCCCAGCCCCAGAGCTACCCCCTGCTTCCTACAATTGCATTACAGCATCTTTTTTGTTTCCCTCTCTGTGACGGGAGTCAAGTGTCAAGATCATCTTTTAATAACAGATTGGATTTGATTACAATCTGCTGACGCCGCACTCCCCTCTGCCATCACCTGAAAGGCACGCCGCTCCCGCCGCCGCTGCCCCTGAATGCATTACTGCCGACAGCACCAGCCCGTCACCCGCGCCCTTGGCTCCTGCTCCATGCCACCGCCGACAGTGACCACCCCCGCCCCCAACCCCACCACCCTACCCCCCACACTCAGACTCTCTCACACACACACACACACACTCTCACCCCAAAACCATCAACACAGACCCCCCGCCCCACCGAAACCATTTCCCCCAACCCTGTAGAATTGCACTGGGATGCTGAGGTCCATCAGAGGAAACAAATAGGTGGGGCTGAGAGAACAAACAACAATAACGGTGAGAGGAGCGTTTAGATATTGCGAGCATATTACTCAGTTAACCTCCTGTCCTCTGCCTCTCCCCTGTCCTTCCCCTTCTTCTCCTGCTGTTTAAATTAGCTCTACACCCCTGCCGTGCCCTCCTCTGAAATTACTTTTTTACATGACACAATCTCCAGAGCACGGGGGGTCCAGGGCCCGCTTACCGCGTGTGAGGTGCAGATCGCGGCCTCTCCGACCCATCGCTGCGTCTCCAGCCATTAGAAATAACGGGGCAGGTGGGAACGCACTGGGTTGTGAAACGAAGAGGAACAGCAATGCAAGGACGAGATTGGTTTTCCTTTCCCTTTTTTTTTCCTTTCTGGCAAGCACTGTGTATGAATGTATAGGCAATAGGAAGTCTATAGGAAGTCTAAGTGTTCGTGTAGGGGGGCAGCTCAAGGTTAGCGGGGAGCAAAGCTGGCTGTGTTTGTCGCAGGGATGCACCAGCAAGATAGAAAGGTTGGAATTTCTCTGTTACTTATTTATTTATTTATTTTTGTCTTTCCTTGCCAGTGCCTCTGCCACATGCGAACACATCACTCCCAGCTGAACTCCCAGTAGACCCACAGCTACCAACACCGTGCAAAACCACAAACACCTCTCTGTCTCTCGCTCTCTCCCTCTCTCTCGCTCTCTCTCTCTCTCACACACACACACACACACACACACACTGACTCTTGGTCCCTCTGTCTCTCTCTCTCTGTCTTTGTCTTTAAACCACTCTTTCTATCCCTTTTTTTCCCCTGTTTTTGTCCCTCTCACACTCTCCAACTCACTCTCTCTTTCTCCAGCTCTGACTCTCTCACCCTTTTCTTCACCTGAGATGTAACAGCCAGAGGTGGTGTGGAAGTGGAGGCAGAAAATAAGCAGATGGTTACCCCGCCCTTCTTCACTGCCCCCGGTTCCGTAAGCGCCTGCGTCTGTTTACGGCGCGCACACAGCGTTGGAGTCAGATAGACTGCTCAGTTCAACATCTCACTCCGCCGGATTTCCCCACAACACACAAGAAATGTATGGGAACAAGATCTAGGACTCAATCTTGAAGAAGACAATATTCTTGAGTTCTCCTCTGACTGTGTCCCACACGGGCTGATTCAATGTATACTCAATCAAAGGACTTACTACACCAATCATAAACTGTCTAAAATAGATAGATAGATAGATAGATAGATAGATAGATAGATAAAAAGATGGATACTGTATTAATCCCGAGGGAAATTTAGGTCATCCAGTAGCTTATACACATATACACTTATACACCTCACCGACATACATACATAAATCACATATACATAGGGAGAACATATTCACACGGGGTGATTACAGATACAGGAATGGGTGACCCTATGGTACAGAATGCAATGATTGTGACAGTGTCGGTGTCCAGGAGGAAAGTGTGCTGTTGGTGTGGATAGAGCAAAAAAATATAATGTTCTTGTGCTTGTGTGGATGGATAGTGCCAGATAGTGTTCTTGTGCTTGAGTGTGTGTTTGGAAAGTGCAAAGAGCAAAGTGATAGTGCAGAATACATAAGTGGTAAAGTCTGTGCATGGGGCTGAGATGAGATGAGATGAGCAGGAGAGGGCAGACTGAGGTAGACTCATGCAGAGAAGTCCATCTCCCTCCCCCTCCCCCTCCCCTTCTGCGTGGCGTTATAAAGCTGAATGGCCCTGGGGACAAAGGACTTCCTCAGCCTGTCCGATGAGCATGACAGTGACAGGAGTCTGCCACTTAATATGCTCCTCTGTCCGTTGAGAGTTCTGTGTAGAGGGTGGTGGACATTGTCCAAGATGGTCAGCAACCTACTCAGGGTCCTTCTCTCCGCCACTGTTGTGAGGCAGTCCAGTTCAGTGCCAACAACAGCTCCCGCCTTCCTCACCAGCCTGTCCAGTCGCCCCGCATCCCTCTTCTTTATGCTGCCTCCCCAGCACACCACAGCATTGTAGCTGACACTTGTAATAGATGAAGCCAGTCCCCTGCCGATCTCATACACATGTTTTGGTCATGTCCAAAACGTACAGACTTCTGGTCCAAAATATTTGATACTCTTCAAATGGCTTACCATTTTGTGGCCGATCACCATCCCCTCTCTGCCCTCTTTGGTATCCCACACACCAACATCTTAACGGCTGAGGCACGACACTCTATGGCCTTTTGCACTCTGCTGGCTAGGTGCTTAATTTTGATGAACTTGCCCTCATCCTATAATCGATGGGAAGTTCGACACAACTTAAAGTTGGAGAGGCTAAGGTTTTCCCTCAAAGGCTCTCTGAGGAAATTCGACAAAATCTGGAACCCCTTGTTGTTCATTATAAACTCACTAGTTATTACACCTGAGCAGTCAGATATCTGAGTTCTGCTGATGTTCCACCGAAACTTACATTCCCAAAATGTTTGATTTTCTTTAGTTCTCTTCAATGTATTCTCTCTGTGTTTTTTTTTTTTTAGTTTTTTCGCTAATCTTTTTTTCCCTTCACCCAGAGACAGGTAGGGTTGGGGGGTGGGACCTCTACAGGGGTAGGAGGAGGTGTGTGTGGGGGTGGGGTTACTGTAAATTGTTCGGTATCTGTTTTTTGTCCTCATTTTGTATTGTTGATGCTCAATAGACATACTTATAAAAAAACATCTCACTCCGCCACAGAGATGTGCCCACAAAAGACACACTTGTCTAATTACTGCGGAAGAGAAGAACTCTAATACAGTCAGGGGGTCACTCATGCAACAACAACAAAAAAAACTCTATTTAGGGCAGCGATCAAGAGGAGGAGATTTTTAGTTTGCTTTCCCAAAGCAAGCTAGTCATCCACAAAAAATATATATAAACAAAGAAATAGGCCTTCGATGATTTGGAGGAGGCTAATTGGGTCTTTGGGTCTTGGGGAGGATCTCTCTAGCCCATTGCTAGATAAGGCTGTTATTGAAGACCTCTGGAAGATGCTGCTTGCAACCCAGATGGCTCTACATGTAACCTCTCCGAACTCTAATGGAGATTAAATGTTTGGTTTTTGGTTTTTCCAAGGACAGGTAGACCTAAAAAGGGGCCTGGAGGAGGATCACTGGGGCCAGGCTTAGAAAGCTTTTCACGCAGAGTAGCGAGGATGTGAGAGGGAAAGGGAAGAGGAGGGGAAAGGGAAACGAGGGTGGTGGTGGTGGGGGGGGGGGGGGGTTGGAGGAGTAAAGGTGGTCGATTAAGTGCTTCTTTCCTTGGTAAGCAGGGGCATTTGTCAGGGGTGTTCAATGTCAGCGATGTTCAATGTCATGGATATTACATGCGTCGGCTATCAAATCATTCAGATGGAGATGAGAGGAGAGCAGCGATGGATGGATGGAGGCGTCGAGGGCCAGTGGTACCACTGCGGTTGCCGTGGCTCCGCATCCTGTCCATTTGTCAGTGACAGCGCTTCTTGGGAAAGAACGAACCCGTGCTGCAAGTCTTTGTGAAGCTGAAAAGGATTCTGAGGAGTCAAACCAAGCCAAAGAAGGAAGAGAGAAATACTGTGGCTGCACTCTCAGGGCCAACTTTTGATTGGTATTATGGTCTGCGAGGTGCTATGTTCTTCCTTGACTACCAATTGTTACTTTCAGGATTCAATTAAATATTATCAACATTTTCATAGAGTACATCCGGTGCCCAATTCCTAATAATTAGTGTTTTGGGAGAGCTATAGAATTTTTGAGGCAGAGACATGGTCTTCTGTTGTAATTCTTTGCAATCAAGCCACTGTCGTAAGTGCCACAGCATGAAATAGGGAAATTGAAGGGGGAAGAACAAAAATAGAATGGCTATGAGGGAGGGGGGAAATCATCTCACAAACATTTAAAAGCCATTTGTCTGGTTATGTGACAGGCACATCTGGTAACATTAACGACTGACACACCGGCTGGGAAATGTTGTGAGACTCTGACTCTGGTATCTGGGTCAAGGTAGATAACAGTTCAGGATACCACAGATGGGAGCATAGCGTGTATATGTGTGTAAGAGTGTGTCAGGTTTAAATCCTAATGTTGGACACTGTTAAACACCTTTCATTGCTTGTGAGTGTTGGGTATATGTGTTATATACATTTAAGTGACAAATTCCCTCTGGAATCTGCATGGTATGTGTGTTCACTGCAGATCCTTTCTTTGTATTAGATGAATGACTTTGTAGGGCTGGCATCACTGTGATATTACATACATCTGTCATTCGATGTGTGGGGATTTTGATTTGTTTTATAAATATTTATCAGAGATGTAATCTATACATTAGATATTTATGCGTTCGTAGTGGGAGATGTTCAGATCTATGTGTTATAAGGCAAATGCATTACAGTGGATGTGCATGTATGTGGAGATTCAGATGTATGTGATAAATATTTCATTGCATTCTCTATGCTACTGTCCAGGCTGCTCCAGCCATGTGGAGAAATGGCCACTAACCTCCAGGCCATCTATACATTAAGCAGCACTCCTCCAGCCCGGGGGTGCAGGTCTAGTGGTTAGTTTTAAAAGCGAAACAAAAGATTATTGTCACCTCTGCAGCGAGGCAGGCAGCGTTATGGGAGAGCTCCCCGAAAAAGGACAATAGGGTATAAATTGATTTATGGGGATTTGGGGTGCTATAATGTGCAGTTGTAACAAGGAATCAATGGGCTAGAAAAATGCTAACAGCAGACCATTATGTCCTGGGCTTTTGTCTCCGAGCAATTTAATTAATCTGAGGTTTTTTTTTCTCCCATTCCGTCGGCAAATGGGGGGAAAGTATGATGGAGAGTTACATCAGTGATGCTCCTGCGCCTTGAGGTCATCAGGGGTGGAGAGAGAGATGGCGTCAAGGCGAAGTTAAGGGCCAGCACAGCCCAAACACAACACACAAACACAAACCCAGGTGACTGGGGAGTTGCTTCTCACCAGGGTTGTCATCAGGTTGCGAAATCTCCACCGAGACGGTTGGGAAAAACAGGAAGGGGGGGGGGGGGGGGGGGATACGTTTTATTTCGGGAAGTGTGACATTGAGTTGTAGGTGGGCGACACTGGTGCCGCCACCTGATGGGAATGCAGTGATAGTTAGGAGGACAGCAGTCACAGGCAGGTGGCTGCCAATTTAAATGAGCTAATTGCTGTCCAAAAATAATTAATATGGGGGAGGCACACGGAGCGCCACGAAGGTTGACAGATGCAATGCGTGATGCCGGACTGCTCCCACGTATCTCAGACCTCGGCCCACTACCGGAAGAGGGGAATGGGGAAAACTGCAGGGCTGTTGGGAAAAACACTGACTCCATCAGATTTTTCTTAAGCTTATCTTATCTGAGCTGAATAAAACTATGTGTTAAGCACAATAGCACATCTTATAAACCATAACGTTTTTTCCATCTTCCACACAATAAAGGACAGTCTGACCACTTTAGACATGACCTAATGAAGACATAAGCAAAATGAAAATATGTTGATGTTCTGAACTTGCCTGCTGTATGTTATATGGCCTACTTAAACTCTCTCTCTCCATATGAATGTGTGTGTGTGTGTGTGTGTGTATGCATGCATTATATGACCTATTTAAACTCTATCTCTCTCTCTGTGTATGTGTGTGTGTGTGTGTATGCATGCATGCATGCATGTGTATACTGTATATTCTTACCTCCATTGCACCCACTTCTTTTGCACATAATTTGCACAGATTACCTGTAACATGCATTCACAAAAACCCATTTGTTTTCCCACTATGCAACTTCCAAATATGCTTAGCCTATCAGTGACAACAGGAAATTGACATTGGAATGATTAGTTGAGCATATTTCCATTGCCCTATTACCCAGAGCCAACTAATCCCCTAATTACACCATTAGTGAATAATTTTCTTCGTTTTGAGGAAGTTGTAAACAAGTTTAACCCCTGGTAGTCCTCACAGCCTCCATCTGCTTGCCTTACTACTCTGAGTCAACAGCCTGATGCGGCAAAATGTGGATGACGAGCCTCGCAAATAGGCAAACACGTCACGGCATCGCCGTGGCGCTCGGTGGATGTTTTGTGTGCAGTGTGTTTCCTTACTCGGGCCTGGGATGCGGTGTGTTTTTGTCTGAGTGCTCTGGTGTGCAGGCTGCTGAGTGCTGCTAAGGTTGTGCTCACAGCCAAAGCGCTTTTCCACGTTCAAATCAATAGTTCCCCAATCCGAATCAGCCGTGACCTTCTGAAGACCATGGGGGCCGTGGCGGTGATAAAAACACCCTCCTGTCCTGAAGGAATGCCTCGCCATGTCTGGTTTAACAGTCCTCGCAGTCTTAATTCCAGGGACGCTCTAACATGCAGAGGAGCTCTTGTGCAAAACGCTGCTTAAAGACTGTCCATATTTCATATTAATCACACGCTAAAAATAAACCTTGTCAACGCTCTCGATGGAGATACAGCGTTATAGGGTTTATGAAGGTCTGACTGCTCTTATGTGAGATGCTTAAAGGAGAAAGCATCATCAAATCAATTTTGTCCTTGAGAACAACACGGATGGCTAATTAATGCAAGTCCTCAGTAGCTTGAAGTTATTAAAAGTCTGGGGATGTAAAGGGCTTAAGTATGTCTCAGGCTAACAACAATTAGCCCGCCAGGCAAGAATAAACATAACTTCCCACTTCACTGTCAAAACTCTGTGCCCTTTTGGAGTGTAAAGGAACTGCATGGAGTCAAGCCGGTCGTTCCGAAGTCTGCTGTCATTTGAGGTTAGGGGGTAGGTGGGTGCAGGGGTGGGGGTGGGGTGGGGTGGAGTGGGGTAGGATGGAGAGGGGGTAAAACCGAGGACAAGCCAGCAGGGAATCAAAGCCAAGAAAGTGAACAGTGAGGCTACATGTTGCACTCTCGCACCTCTCAAGCAGTTATGCGCTCTCATGTGTGAAAGAAAGAGAGCGGAAGGGAAAGGAGGGAGGGAGGGGAGTTGGAAAAAAAGGAAAGGAAAAAAGAGTATACAGGCATCAGTTGGGAGAGGGAAGGATCTGAAACTGTATTTGTGTGTGTGTGTGTGTGTGTGTGTGTGTGTGTGTGTGTGTGTGTGTTTTTGGAGAGGCAAACGTTGCCTGCATAGATTATATGACGTGTGGGCATTAAGTCCCCTTGCCACACTCCTGAGAGTGAAGTGTTGAATGCACTCCGCATGACATTCCAGTTTTTGCAGTTTCCATGGTTACGACACCTGATTAAGAATACATCTTGTATAGACCGGTTGATATGTGATTGGTATGCCAGTTCGCCAGATAAGAACATAATTACGGTCAAAACGAGCTCTTAAAAAGAAATCATGCTCCCTACTGAAATGTTGGAGTTGAACAAGCTAGAACTCTGAGCTTATTTAGGTCTTTGAGACAGGACTGTGATTCCATAATGTTTGATATCCTCAAATGTTCAACTGAATTGCATGGTACATAGAATTAACACTGTCATCTATTTGAATCTATCTATGTCTAATCTATTTCACTGAATTACATAAAGGACTGCCATGATGAAATGCTTGTTTCATATCCCACAGTGCTGATAAAAGGCAACTGTGAATTCCCAGATGTAAATGCCCTGAGTTTAATAGTATAAAACATAGTGGAACTTCACAGTCCTCAAAAGCCACACTGTTCTTTGCTTAATTTGAAAACATAGGGCTCCAAGACTCAATTAGATCCAAACAGTGTCTGTGGGTGATTGAATTTACTAAAACTTATTTTTTTGCCATCACCAGATGACGAGGATATGATCTGCGTTTGTGCGTTGTCAAAAACAAAATGATGAATTACTCCTTGTCAAATGTGCTGAAATGCGCACAAGAAAACTACCCCGTTTCTTTTCTAGGCTTGAAGCATTTTCTGGGCTTTACCAGTCTGCTATGTGTAAGCAGTGCAGAAAGCCAAACAATCCATAGGCCTCCTAAAGGAACAGAGCGAGCGGGTTTAACGATTTGAATTCGTTCAATGGGCATCCACTCAGGTTTTGAAATGAGAAATTTGAAAGTGCCTTGGACTCGTGCCCAGCACACAAACTGCATCAGCATTCCTTTCAATCAGTGGCAATTGATAAAGGTAAGTAGGTGCTTAATCATTTTTAATTAGAGATAATCAGACATCTTGTCTATTCTCGTGAAGGGGCAGCCATCCAGCCCTGTTGGGTCAAGTTTTTTTTCCTCCCTCTCTCTTTCTTTCCACCCTCTGTCGCTCTCTCTCTCTCTCTCTCTGTCTCCCTCCCTCACCTCCATTCAAATGACTTCATTGCCATTTGTTTTCATTAAAAAAACTGGAGGACATGATAACTGCAGAGTGACGGTCAATATTTTGCATCGTTTGACCTCCCGCGGTTCGACAAGAAGAATCAAGCAGCGTTGCCGCCCCGTTGCTCCGGCGTCTTGCCACCTGCCTCCTCCCTCTGCCCTCCGGTGTGCTCTGAGTATCAATTTACACCCTTAGCAACGGTGTCGCGATGCATGGTGGCAAACCCCAGGAGCCAGCGCTGAGAGACCTCCAGGGGCGGGGAGCCAACGACAAGCACGCGCTCTCTCTCACTCTCGCACTCCTGGTGTCACTTCATAATGAGGTTTTGCTATGCTAGGCTTGCCCCTGCCCCAGCCAACCACACCCACCACACACACACACTGAGGCGGAGAAAGCTCCCCACCCCCACCTCCTGCCCACTGCCAGCACCCACCCCCACACCCCCTCCTCTCCCAGACACACACACACACCAAACCCCCTACACAGCCCACCCCCCGCTGTTCGCTCATACATCATTAATGTTCCCACATCATAGCCATGATAATTACCGGGGACGTGAATGTCACACGAGTCTCGCCTCCCTGACGGCGGGTGACAGCTCGGGCCCTGTGGTCCGCCTGACGCGCAGTGTGGCTCGCCCGTCATCTCTTGCACTCTCCACAGCCTGCCCACTCCCCCCGCACACACGCCCGCGCACACACTAAACCCCTGGTGTGACCTCGTCAACTTCAGGACTTCTCCTCTGTCCCTCTATGCCACACTGCTGAAAACCCCCAGCTGAGTCCGACAGGCAGTGGATCAGTGGTCCACTGACGAGATGAGAAGAATAAGCTGTGATTACAATTATTTGCACAATTACCTAAATTAGCCGGTCCACTTCTTTTGTGTTTATAATTCTGCATTCAGGGGGAGGTATTAAATAACTAGATATTGATTCTGACTAAGAGCTTAATAGAGACATTTTATCCACAAGCTGCAAAATTAAACCTAAATATGAAAAGGTTTTTCAAGAACGCATGCGTGCTCATTTTCCCCTGTGATATCTGCAGTGAACCAGATATCCAAACAGCGTCCTGGCAGGAAACCTCTCATCACCCACCGCTTCTACACTGTAAACCTGAACAAGTTCAGAGTACTTAAAACTTTTGATGTAACCGATTACATAATAAAATTTGAGTACATATATTATTATTTTTAAGTAAACTTAACTTAAAAATGATACATCGGCTATACTGATTTATTTTGTTATCGTTTTCATAATTTTTAAGTTCTCTGAACTTATATTCAAATATTTTTATACTTAAATCTTTTAACCTCTATGTACTAAATTATTTTCACTCGACAACACAAAATTAAGTTTTAAGCCTTAAAAATCAAGTTCAGTGCACTTAATAGTTCAACTCAGAGTTCAACTTAATTATTCTGAGTAAATAATACTTAATAAGCTTACTTTTTTTAAGTTAACTCCGCTTGATTATTCTGAGTAGGTAATACTTAAATAGCTAACTTTTTTTAATTGAGCACTACTTATTTTCAATTATTGACCACATATACTGATTTTCTGGTTGTGTTTACAAACTGACTTTAAACTGAAAGTTACTCTACAAGAAACATTCAAATCTATGTAAGATTTCTATTAAAAAGAGTGAGATGAGAAAAACTTAAGAGGTATCACATCATTTATATTTCTTGTAAAACAACTGACAAAATAAAAGATTACATTAAAGCTTTAAAGAACAGTGTTACAAAGTTAACAAGTCAACAAAAAATCGTTTATTTCAACAAATATTTTTTTAAGGTGAGTAAGGACGGTTTCAGAGGTTTTTTTTGTCTTCCAGACACATAAAAAGGTTCTGTATGAGAAGGTGTGCGTGAGTTTTTTGGGATATTCTAAATTGAAAGCATATGTCAGGCCAAACAACAACATAAATGCCTCAGAAATCCTCTGCACCCAATTCAAAGATGTTCTCGCAGCTGAAGGGGTCGGGGCCCGATGTAAGGAGAGCAACAGGAGCATCATCAAAATCTGGCTCCTCTTCCTCCTGCAAAACACCATCAATACAATTACCAGGAGAGTTTCAATGGAAACACTTACAAAAAAACTGGCAATTAATAATACATAGTATCAACTAATATTAAAGTTTCAGTAACAAACAAAATGTGATCACCTAGACATACCTGAAGGTCATAAGCCTCGAGGATCACCCGTAGCACCTCTGCTGTCTTGCCAGTCCGTGATGCCTGTACACAAAAAATATCTCCTTTGGTTGACTCCTCTTCTTATATGTCTACATCAAATCGGTTTGTTGTTTATCAGAGGTGTAAAGTAACGAATTACATTTACTCACATTACTGTAATTGAGTAGTTTTTTTGTGTACTTTGTAATTTTTAAGTAGTTTTTGAAATCGGTAATTTTACTTCTACTTAAGTAGATTTTGACTGAAGTATTGTACTTCGCTACATTGGAAATAACATCCGTTACTGAGTAAAAAAAAAAAAAACATAGTTCAAGGTGGGAATCGCGCACGACAATTCTCGCTGCAGTGGTGGATGCTGCATAGAGTGGATGATGGAGTCGATGCAAGGCACCTGTGCCGAGTCACGAGAGATAGATGGAGGAAGATGATAGTGCGGACTGCCAACAAGCTGCGGTCAACCAACAAGCTGAAGCACCGAACTTTCCGCCAGTTGAAATTAAAGAAGATGAAGAAAACCCGTGGCCACATCTCAGCAAGCAGTTTGCCTTCCAACGTAAAAGAGGCAACAGCTATATAATGCTGTGTAAACTGTGCCTAACCCGCCAGTCAGAACTTTCTGCTTATAAAAATTCATCTTCAAATCTGCGCAAGCATGTGTTGGTAAGTACAGCATTTGTCCCTTTCCATTAGTAGTTCAGACAGCATTTTTGTCGTTTAGTTAGCTTTGCCTCATTAAGCAAAATATGCGTTTCATGGCACTAGTAGCCTCATTTTGGCTAGCACTTGCAACCGCCCTGAGTATGCTAACGTCGACAGCCGTCATCCAATAGACTAATAATAATTCCATTCCTGTCTTCCATTCGTTTCAGGTCATAGCATTATTATGTTCAGTCTCTCATATTGTGTTAAAGACTGCAGATCAGTCATCAGCAATGAAATACACCTCATAAACTGATATTAGGCTAATCATTTGGCTGGCTCCCATGCCTTGAAACAGAGCAACGTGAATGCGCACACCATCGTTGTCAGACAGTTGGACAAGTCAATGTGTATGTCGTTATCTGGAATTTATCACGATGTTTAGTCAGATAAGTGGTGGCTTTGCAACGTGCAGGTCTTTCATGTTCATGCTCAGGGGTCTCGGTTAGCAAGAATTGAGGATTATGAATTGTGATGCATGTAGAAAAAGAAAATAATGCTATAATTCTGTATATATACTGTAGGTCTGTCATCTCAAGTTGCTATTTATAGCTATTTCTGTGTTATGATGCACTCTTGATGGCAGCTCAATACTTAATTGTCAGAAATGTTGTTTGTCATTCTACAGGTCTAGTCTATGTCAGACAACACCTTGACCAGATGTTGGAGGCTGGAGCAAGTCGGACAACATTCATCAGATGAAGATGATTTATTTTCCTCAATGAAGTCCAAAAGGTCAGAAGGTACAGGGTAGTTACCTAGCCTGTGTCTCAGTCAATATGGATCTGCTGAACGCCTTTCAGAATATCAAAAAACTGTCCCGGAAACTCAATACTGGCCTACCTGCCTCGGCCGCCTGCGAGCGACTCTTCAGCTGTGCTGGATTGCTGTTCAATGCAAAGCGAGCCCGGATGAACTCTACTCACCTTGAAAATCAGCTGCTGCTCAAACTCAACAAGAAGTTTGTAGACTAATGTTCTAAAGGTGGACATAAGTAAAGTAACCAAAGTTTACAGTGGGGCAGCGGCAGCGGCATTTTAACTTTTTATTTTAGCTGTCATGTGGTTCATGTCCTCCCAAAAGTTCTTAAATGTTGTGTTGACATGTTTAATGTTTAACATGTTTAATGTCATTGCACCTATATTCCTAAAGATTCTCCTTTAATTAAAAATAACTAGTTTTTGTATTGGATTTATGACTCCTTGTCCTTTTTTGCACTATATAGGAGCGGCCCCCATCAAGTTGTTGAAAGTAACTAAGTAACTTTTACTTAAAGTACATTTTAAATTAACTACTTTTTACTTTTACTTGAGTAGATTTTTAGATGGGTAATTTTACTTGTACTTAAGTAAAATTTCATCAAAGTAATTGTACTTTTACTTGAGTACAACATTTTAGTACTTTTTACACCTCTGTTGTTTATATGCAACACGAATGCTGTCAGGGCAAAAAGAATATTGTAGGTCTTAACTGAAGTTCTCGACCATTATTGTTAGCTTGCTGCTAACACTTTTATCCATCAGATCCATTAAAACACATAGAAGCTAGCTAGCTGCTAAAAAGTTACATATAACCTTAGCATGCTGATATGAATTATATGGTGTTTCTGTAAAACATGAGTTGTTTTCAACATAAACAATTGATTGTTGTTTACTTTGCACATGAACATATTTGGGGGGAAATAACCCACTAACTAGCTCTTTAGCTCTTTAGCTTCCTAGCCGCCAGCGCCAACAGTCGTGCAACTGAACTTGCTACTTGACAGCCAAAACGTGATTACTCAATAATAATTACAAAGAGGGAAATTAGCCACTTCTTATGGCAATTTCAATTGCTCCCGCAATTTTGTCGCAACAAACACCTAAAAAACACTGTTTACTTACCAGATAAGGACGCTTAGCAGCGACAGGATTACTAAAATATCTCCTTTGGTGGGGTGACCAGACGTCCTCTTTTACCCGGACATGCGTCCGGCAGTGATTGCAAAATCGTCCGGGATTTTGCCTTGTAGGATATTTGTGTTTCTCTGGGTCCTTCACAAACTAGTTTTTACGCCCTTACAAGTTTAGGAAAGGGTATCTCCCTTAGGTTCCACCTTCTAGCACAAGCTCTGACTGTAGCGAGAACTGTCATTGGTCGACCGGCCTCTCAGTGTTGCCAGATTCACGATAATTATCCTCCAAAGACGATCATTTTGAGCATTTAATACGATACTTCACCATTTCCAAATCTGGCAACACTGAGCACGTGCCACTTCCACTAGTTGCATTGTTTACAACAGCACATGACATCTGCATGTGGAAAAGGTGTCAAAATTCCGTCGCGGGGGGAGGGGGCGGGGTCATCTGTATGCTACACACTACCACCCCCCTCCCCGCGACGAAGTGTCCTCTTTTTCACAAACTCAAATATGGTCACCCTACAAAGTTGGTCGACTCCTCTTCTACAGGAGGAACATGCTTATAGAAGTCTAACTGATACTATACAATTATTAAGTCTGCTGTCTCTGTCTCTCATCACAAGATCTCTGATTCTGTTCTGAACTAGTCCTGCAACGACGTTGATGACGTCAGACGTCACGTTTGAATGAAACTAAAAAAATATGAGTTATCAGGCAATGTTTACTCAAACAAATACATTCCAATACAATTAAAACGTCTTCACTTGCTTAGAAAACTAATACATTTAAAGTTGGGTCAACTAAATACCAGGTTTTAGGTAAGTTAGTAGAACTGTTTGGGTTTACAGTGTACATGGAGGATGCGAGGAGGTGTGGGAGCCTGTAAAATCTCCCATTATGCTATCCAAACTAAATGATTGGGTGGTGGCACCTACCGATTTCAGCTCGGAACATCAAGACTGTATGGGATTATGCTTTTCCACTCTCCTAAGATTTTAGAGGAGCTTTTTGAAGCTCTCAGTCTGCCTGCCTCTCCTTGAGGCCTAGCTTAGCATCTGCAGGGATGCAACGACTCGATATGGCTGAGGACATTGAATATAAGTCTGGAGAGTTTGAATCCGCATTACTCCAAGAAGTCAAAGAAGGTCCTTGTCATATAAGTTTGGGAAATGCGTGAGGTAAACAACACGGTTCTATGTACACATGTACGCATGTCGTTCCTCTCTTATGTTTTAGTGTACATGTTTCCTGTTTAACATCTCGGCATGCACAAGACAAATAGCTGTTTGTCAGTGATGATAACCTCCAACAGCATTTGCACTGCTTGGCAGGCCCAAGTGTCAATAGGAGAAAATACTGTATTTCAAGCCAATTTCCTCATACAAGAGTGCATCTGAAAAAGGAACACACAAGTCGTCATTCAAATTTAATTGTGTGAGACTTCAGAAATTCCTTTCAATTTCCAGGCCCTAAACAAGCAGAGCTGAATCATTCATCGTGTTTATTTGCCTGGGTCTCCGTTTGCAGACACCTCCATTACCCTTTTGTCAAACTATCCTGCGATCGTAGCGCCTGCTTGATTAGATTGATATGCTGCCCAGCCACTCCCGGCTCCTGCTCTTCTATTAAGAACAGGCCTTCATTGTGTGTAGATCTCAAACCCATCAAGTCCAGAAAGCCTGTCATAGAAAAAAAAAAAAAAATGAAAATCTGCATTTCTCATTTCCGCACGTATTTGCTCTTCATCCCTGCTTATGGAGGGGAGAAAAGAAAATGAAAGGGGAGGAGAGAAAAAAAGTGTTGAGCTCCAAATTAACCTCCCAGCTCAATCCCAGAATGCACTGCAGCGGTAGCGAGGCAGCCGGGGCTGTGGGTTTTATTGATCGGCACTCCAGGGGTAACGGCTCCTGTCGGGGTGTGTGGCGGCAGGTGGTGCTTCGCTTATGGTGCGCCCACTGGCTGCTCTGCTTGAGTCGCACCAGCAGAGGGTAGACGCCCCCCTCCACCCACCCCCCATCCCAACTCACACCACCCCCCACCCCCCCCATGGAGCCCTCAGATGAGGCTTGTTAGGAGCTGCTTAAAATAGAGGGGAGCTTCTCTACCTGCCAATCCGCACCCTGGCAGAAGGTTACCAAGCGCCCCTGACGTGAGCTCAGTGTCTGAGAGAGAGAGAGAGAGAGAGAGAGAAAAAGAGAGAGAGAGAGACAGAAAGAAGGAGAGAGAGAAATGAAGTATTGTTTATCCGGGACCCTCCCAGAGCACATGTTCTTATTGGAGGCAGCCTGCTGTGATTTCCCCCAGGATATGCCGCTGAAACTGTGGGGGAGTGTGTGTGTGTGTGTGTGTGTAGATTTGTGTGTGAGTGAGAGGGTAGATGGGGTGAGGGTGGGAATGGAAGGGGGTGCATGGTACCTCAACAGCCTCCACTTCATCACACAACAACACCTTTGACTGGAGCTATCCCCTGCTAGCTGTCTGCTCTTTTTGATCCGCTACCTCCACCCCACTTCCACCTCCTTCTCCACCACCACCACCACCCTCTGGTATCGCATCCTTCCCACTTCCTGGGCAGGAAATGCTCCAAAGATGAGGCAGATTATCTCGGGAAGTGGAGAGCAGAGAGGGGGGGGGGGGAGGAGAGGAGAGGAGAGTGAAGGAAGGAGGTTTGGGGGCAAAACAGAGAGAAGGGGGGGAGGAGACAGAGACTGAGAGGAACGCAAATCCATTCAAGTCACTTGAGCAGAAACTTGAATGTTCAGTAAATGAGGAATTTGCCCAACGGGGCTGTGCCCACCAAGACAGCCCTACGATTGCCTGTCTGCACGTAAAGCAGATATGGTGAGTGCTAATATCAATTAGCATGCAATATCAATTAGCGTGCAATCTCACAGCACATTAGTAGGGATAATGATTTGACCCCCCCCCCCCCAAAACACTACCTCG
This sequence comes from Clupea harengus, assembly GCF_900700415.2. NCBI lineage: Eukaryota > Metazoa > Chordata > Actinopteri > Clupeiformes > Clupeidae > Clupea > Clupea harengus. The sequence continues at coordinate 9,957,046 of NC_045171.1, forward strand.
CTTGCTTCACTGTGGCCCTTCTAGAATCCTCTGTGGAAGTCATTAATATGCAACTGAGGAGGAGCCGTTCTTTAGCACCATCCAAGCAGTTCTGGCAGCGAGGCGCTTTTGATTAGCGTATCAGACAGGAACATGTGATTTATATTTCATTTACAGTCCATCACAGCTCCTAATGTGGATCTGTGAGAGGAGACGTATGGACATGTCCGCGCAGTCCTGATTCATTATATTCTCGCGGAGTGAGAAGACTGGAGAAGCGTGTAAAACGCATGAAGGTCTTGTGATTGTGCTGCCGATTTCGAGTCCTGAGTTACACCGCCAACGGGTCGGTCGTAACCCACACCATTAAACATTACGAGAAAAAGAGGAAGGGCTCCTGAAGAAACGGTTCCTTTCTGCCACAGACAAAAATAACAAATAATTTCAGCAGTTTACATCTCTGTCACTCCTTTGTGTCTATACTGTGGATGTTCAGCTGCAGGAAATAAGCAGTTTGTTACATGTTAATTACATGAATTCTACGAAGCTGTGTCATTTATGACATTTAAAGATTGTATTTCAGCCAATTACCAGCCTGTCTCAAGGCAACTGTATGAAAATGAAATGTTCATAATGATGTAATAGTCATTGTGGCATTGAACAGAACAGGACAGCTAAGCATGGGATATCTTTAGGAGATGTGGGGTAAGTTCAGAGTATTAAGTTATTTCTGTGTCCTTTTAGAGCATATTTCCCGCATTGCAATCAAAAATAATTTGTTTATAATTAAAAACGTATGAACTGACAATAAAAGTATCTGGATTATAAACAAATTATGTTTGACTTGTACACATACATGCACACTTACACAAACACACACGGTATACAGACACGGCTAAAATCATGTCTATAAATAACACACACACACACACACACACACACACACGCAGATGCACATGTATGTATGCACACTTTCACACACACACACACACACACAGGATACAGACACAGTGCTAAAATCCTATAAATACCACACACACACACCACAGATGAAGTTAACCATGGAACCAACATGATCACTCACAGCAGATCCCATACAACAGGCTCCATTTTGCAGACAGGCATCTATGTAATATGCATGTTACGAAAAGGCTATTTTACTGTGGGATATTTCAGGCTTTCACGCCAATGTCACCTCCTTCCACCTCTGCTAATGCGAAATAAATAACTACTTACATAATACTTGAATATCTTAATCTGTGTCACACTTCATGTTTGTTAGCAAAATCAGTTCACCACAGTGTAGACGTGCAGAGGATGCTGTCAATAAGAGATGCGGACGTGCACTAAGGATACTCCCCCTGCTTCCCAGCAAGCAGTTAGCAGACACCATTCTGATCTCCAGTCTATTACATCCCCAACTGAAGTGCTGTCCTGTACATAAAAGAACAAACAACAACAACAACAAAAGCAACAAAAACAAAAGCAAACTAGATGGCCCAACTTTGTCTCTCTCTCTCTTTTTCATCTAGACTGCGCTGCCAAAACACTGCGGGTAGCCAACACCTGGGCCTAACGGGACTGGGCTCGCCCACTATGATGCTAGGCCCACCCAGTTACAATGCATCAGAATCAGATTTTATTGGCCAAGTAAGTTTGCACAAACAAGGAATTTGACTTGGTGAAGTGGCTCTCAGTGTGCTTACACAGAATATACATCACAACACAAAAATAATACAATACAAACAGTGCAAAGGTCTTAGAAGTCTAAAAAAGTATATACAAGGAGGAATGCCTATATACAGGAGCTGTGAATTTTAACACAATAGTGCAAAGAAGTGGAGAGTCCAAGAAGTGCAGGGACAAATATTTAACGGTATGAGTATGAAGGGTGAGACAAATAAATATGTTTGCTGGAGTGATTGTACAGTGGTTACTATAGTGATCTAGGGTTATTGCACAGTGCCACAGTGGGTTAGCTGTTCAGTAGTGAGACGGCGAGAGGGAAGAAACTGTTTTTGTGTCTATGCATCATGCAACTATTTAATACAGTGTCGTTCTTACATAATTGATTCAATAATTACCAACAGCTTGAGATAAAGAGAACATTTTTCGAAATTTTTATTTGAATAAGTTTAACTAAGTCAAGAAACGTCGCGCCAGTGTGTGTGTGTGTGTGTTGTGCTGCATTCAAAAACACTTTTCGACTGCACCTGACCAACTCGGAAAACAATGCAAATGCCCGCAGCAACATCTGTCGCCGCACCTGCAAGGCCTTTGAAGTCAGTTAGCCTTACATTAGCATTTATGTTCTTTTGAATCATATCAATAGCCAATAAATGTTCATATCAATCAAGAATATCAACAAGTCAGGCTTCTATCTCTGGCCTTGCCATGATGGTAGTACAATGATGCAGCTGTCATTCAGCATCCACAATGTCTTTATTTAACCAAATCAGTCATGTTGAGCTTTGTAGTTGTATAATTTTCTCTGGAATGTACATGGATGTGGTGTGCTTGGTTTGGAGGTTAGCTTATTTTAAGTTAGAAGTAACATCATTATTGTTCTAAAATCATGCAGATCCTCTGCTGGATTCTTCAGAGGCCAGGAACGATTGAAACGATTGAGGTCACATGGCAGCAAAGGCTGTGAAAGTTTGAAAACCTATACCAAAACCTTTCATTTTAATATGACCTTATAATATTATCTATATATTATATTATAAGGTCATATTAAAATAATATAATATATATACTATATAATCTTTCACCTTCAACGGATGAGTTAATGTTCATGTAGGTGGACTTGGGAAAGAGGACGGTGTCAGTGGCATCGGACATAACACATGTAGAGGTAGTATGTATGCTGAAGCAAGCACATTGCCTAGTGTGTCATTACGAGTATGGGTTTTGTGCACCTTTCACAATAAATATAAAAACAATATAAAACAAAACAAAAACATCTTAAAAAATTCTTTACATTTTGATACAGTTGTCCAGTCTACTGCAGGCAACCTTCTTCAAGATGGAAGAGAGGGAGGGAGAGGAGGAGAGAGGTTGGTCAACATCTCCAGGACAGATGGGTGCTTTTCAAAGCAGCAGGAACATAATTACTCTAATTAAACTGACACTTCTTACTATTTACTGTATCTGTTAATACAACAGAAGAAAACAGGAATACATCATGATTTAGGGTAATTCTTCAAATCTGTCGTTGCGGTTGTTTCTTGTTTTAACAGGTGGAAATGGAAAGAGAAGGAATCTGTTCCATCCCTTTGGCGGCTGAAGACTGCACTGGATCTATACTGAGAAGTGCTTTAGGCGGGGGGGAGGATAATGCTCTCTATGCTATATGTTGGGTAAATCATTTTAAAACACTACCTGATCAACTTGTGATTGGTGACAATGTAGACAAGAGGCAGTGAAGCTGCAACAGAGTATGTCTGTCTGGCAATGCATGTCAACTGGATCTGCATTCTTGAGATGATGCCTGCACCCTCGACACACTGCAAGGTCGACTTCACTCTCCTCCATGTGACCCGGTATCCCATAGCTAGTAGAGAGCCTGTCACAAGCCTATATCCTGCATCAGGCACTCTGGCTTTGATGGCCCTCAACTTCTGATCTAGGACACTATCAGCTATGTGTGCTGTGATGGCAGCCGAGGGGTGCCGTTATACGAAACCAATGGATAAGGAGGAGACAAAGAACTCCACGACACAAAGTGGAGATAACATGTCTGCGGGTAACGTGTTATTTAATCACTGAATTCATCGCGTTAACACAACTTGGCAAAATGAGAGAATACATTTATTTTGTTCATTCATTAGTTTAGAAAGCTGCAGAATGAGAAAGCATTATCTCTCAGTCAGAAATACTCTTTTCTGATTGGTTGGCAGGTGTCCATTAATTCTCTATGTAGTGTAAGTTAGCTTGACTACACACTCACTGTTGTAGCCTCTATTGATGGGCAGCTTTTCAATCAACCTAGTTACCATTCAAAGTTCCCAGTGCATTCATATAGAATGGTGATTGAACTGTACCCTCTTCATAGGTGTCCCATTATAGAGAATTAATGGATACCTACCAGCCAATCAGAAAATAATATTTCTCATCTCTGAAGTATAAATCATGAGAGATCATGCTTTCTCACTTTCCTGTACAGACTGGATCTTGAAATGCCATGGACGTCAGCCAGAGTGATTATTGGTAGGTTCATGATCAGGTGATTTTCAAGGATGTCCCTATTAATGCTAAACACCGACGGACAGCCTGTCGGGAGCACCGGGGCATGTCCTGGTGGCCTGATGGTTGTTTTGGCCCGCCGTGAACCGTCAACTTGACCAGCGATAATAGAGCAAGCAGGAACGGACCTCTCAGAATCCACACATCAGGCACGACTCTCCCTCTTGCTGCAGTGTCCCTAATCTACCTGTTTCTCTAGCGATAACATTTTATGTTCGCCCGGCGAAATGGACGGCAAGAAGAAAAGGAAGGGTGGAGCAGAGAGGGAGAGAATAAAAAAGCGATAATATTGTTGAAATGAGTTGATCGACCTCTCAGGCGCGACTCACACTCGCACAGCAGTGTGGCGTCTCGGTGGCACACATAGGAGCTGTCTACCTGCTTCTCTACCGATAACATTTTAGATAAGTCGCCCCGGCGAAATGGAAATGTAAGAAGAAAAGGAAAGGTGGAGCGGAAAGGGAGAGCATAAAAAAAGAGAAAGGCCCTCGCCACAGACGCAGCTAAATGCTGCCAAATAAGGGGGGAAAAAAACTAGTTAAAAGAGACACACGACATACCCAGCATGGCTAGCTAAGTATGTGTGACACAATCCATAGGCTTATTGGCGTCGTGCCCATTGACTCAACATAACATGACCAAAAATAAACCATATTTTAAACGTAGAATTGTGGCTAATATGTTCTAAAGTTACAATGAATGGAAAGGGATGAGTTTACATGCATATGTGTTGACCCCCTCAGGCAGCCATCGAGGCCCATAACTTTATAACTCAGCAGTTCACGTGTCAGCCACGAGTCTCGCATTGGCATAGGCAGCCTCGGTGCAGACGGGTGGGCAGGCAACAATGAAGTGCTCTTCCTCTCTTATCCAACCGTCTGATAGAGAGATTGCGCCTATAAAGATAAAGATTATGGATAAGTTGTGTAAATAAAAGTGCACACCCAAAAAATGACACACACCTAGAAAAGGGTAGGTCAGATGTAAGTATGCTGATTTAATATGATAAACAGCCATTAGTTGACCTCAATTTATCATCTGTTACCATTCGAAGTAGGCACAACAAAGATTGTGACTGGGACCTGGCTTTGTCTGTGCTTTATTCAACCCAACGCAGATGTCTGTTAATCATGCCTAAATACTCTCACCACATGTTACATGGAATATTAAAGCCGCCAATATTCTCTCTCTCTCTTTCTCTTTTTCTTTCTCTCTCTCTCTCTCTCTCTCTCTCTCTGTTGTTCACACAGGGAAAATACATACCATTAGCCTACAGGATAGCCAGTTAGCAGCAAAAAACGTAGTTAGTCTACTTTGTTGCTGCCATTGAAGCCTAACGTAAGCTTTTGCTATTATTTATTTAAAAAAGAGATGGTGATTTCGACAGACTCCGTGACATTGTTAAACTGACATAAATAGTGAAAATCATGTTATGCTACATTTAAAAACATTTCGATTAAAATGAGTGACATGAATGTCAACTTATCTCCCTGTAGCTCAACATGCAACAGCCTTTCATCTCCAGTCGAGCGTTGTGTTAATGGGAGCAGGGGAATTGCTGGTGTAGCCATGCTGTCGATCCAGGTCAAACCCACCCATAGAAAAAAAATCTCTCATCCCTCAGTGTAGATCTCAGCCATTACGTCCAGTTCAACCTGCAACCAAAACTTTTGTAACACGCAAATAAAGGCCAGCGTCGAAAGCTTGTTACCAAATTCTCAAGTCTGTTACCAAAACCAGTAAAACTGTAACAGATGAATATTTTGTAATCCAGATTATAATTGTAATTGTTATTATACGTTTTTAATTACAAAATAGTTTTTTATATTGCAGTGTGATATATGCTCTCAAATCTGTCTTTTATGCTTGCATTTAAAAGACCCTAAAATAACTTCATCCTATGACAAAGCACTGTCTGGCTAAAACAGCAAAGCTCCCCCTAAGGCTCCACTGTAACCTTTTTCTCTCCAGGATGGTGACACCCAGGATAGAGCGGCATGCTGATTAACTACAAAGCTAGACTAGACAGTGTTTTGGCACCATAGCCGAACTGAAGCAGAGAGAGAGAGATGGAGTTGGGCCATTTAGTTTGCTTTTGTTTTTGTTGCTTTTGTTGTTGTTGTTGTTCTTCTTCTTTTATGTACAGGACAGCACTTCAGTTGGGGATGTAATAGACTGGAGAGCAGAATGGTGTCTGCTAACTGCTTGCTGGGAAGCAGGGGGAGTATCCTTAGTGCACGTCCGCATCTCTTATTGACAGCATCCTCCGCACGTCTACACTGTGGTGAACTGCTAACAAACATGAAGTGTGACACAGATTCGAGTATTATGTAAGTAGTTATTTATTTTGCATTACCAGAGGTGGAAGGAGCTGACACTGGCAGAAGTGCGGGAGCCTGACATTTCCCACAGTAAAAATGCCTTTTCGTAACATGCATATTACATAGATGCCTGTCTGCAAAATGGAGCCTGTTGTATGGGATCTGCTGTGAGTGATCATGTTGGTTCCATGGTTAACCTCATCCTGTGTGTGTGTGTGTGTGTGTGTGTGTGTGTGTGTGTGTGTGTGTGTGTGTGTGTGTGTGTGTGTGTGTGTGTGTGTGTGTGTGTGTGTGTTTGTGTGATATTTATAGGACTGATTTTAGCACTGTGTCTGTATCCTGTGTGTGTGCGCATGCATACATTTGCATTTACGTGTGTGTGTGTGTGTGTGTGTGAGTGTGCATACATACATTTGCATCTACGTTTGTGTGTGTGAGTGTGTTATTTTTAGGCATGATTTTAGCTGTGTCTGTATACCGTGTGTGTTTGTGTGAGTGTGTACCTGTGTGCATGTATGTGTGTGAGTGTGTTTGAGTGTGTGTGTGATGGTGTACCTGTGTGCATGTATGTGTGTGAGTGTGTTTGAGTGTGTGTGTGAGTGTGTGATGGTGTACTTTTTGAGGAGAACAAATGGGGAAGGAAGGAATCCGGGTCCTGGATCAAGCAGACCCAGTTTCTTTGACAAGTGGAGCCATGGGGATGGCAGCATGCAGCAGCCAATCGAACGACGCAAACCCGCCGAGCCTTTTATTCTCCGCCGCACGCTACCCTTGCATGTTAAGGAGCAATATGCACAATCAGTAGGCCTGCTGCTGTCTCTGAATTTAGATGTTGCAGCTAGAGAGAAAACACACACACACACACACAGGGGACAACAAGACACACACACACACACACACACACACACACACACACAAACAGACACACACGCACACACAGCAAGGAAGAGAGAGAGAGAGTAATAGATACACACACACATTTGTTTTGCAAAAGAGTCACCGGGTGGTGAAAACTTGTAGCAACACAGTAGGCCACATGACTCTGTGGTTAGCTCCTCAAGTCTATTTTTCGCCATTTGTTTCTCCTTCTCATCTATTTTGTACTTGGTTCAAACACTGTTTGTTTCTGCTTCTCATCTATTTTGTACTTGGTTCAAACACTGTGGATGAACTCTGTTTTCAGTGGGACCTTATCATGCTTACATTCTGTGGCAAGAGGGATCCTCACATCCCTATACTGTATCACATAGCGCATTCCATTTGAAAGCCAGCGGACGAAACTATGACGTCTGTCATCAAAGACACAGAACTCCTTAACCACAAAGAGTCGCCGGGCCCGACCCATCTCTGTAGAGTCCAACACCCACCTGAAAAGGTTTCAAAGGCCTTGAAAAACATGTGGCTTACAGTGTATTAGAAGATTTCTAATGTCTGATTCTGAGGGAGAGTTGGGCACGGTGAAGCACTTCAAACGTCACATTGACGGCGAAGCCCAGGAGCGTCCTCATGCAGTTTGGGCTCCCCTGTGGGAATGGCAGGTTTTGTTGATTTTTAAAGTGAAAGGAGTAAATACAACCCCTGAAGCAAAGAAACATTAAACGACGGGGCTTTCTTCGAATTTTAATGCTGTGCTACTTTTTAGGTTAGGAACTTAAATAAGACACAAATTTAAGAGTAATCGTAGCCAGAGGTGTAAAGTAACGAATTACATTTACTCACATTACTGTAATTGAGTAGTTTTTTTGTGTACTTTGTAATTTTTAAGTAGTTTTTGAAATCGGTAATTTTACTTCTACTTAAGTAGATTTTGACTGAAGTATTGTACTTCGCTACATTGGAAATAACATCCGTTACTGAGTAAAAAAAAAAAAAACATAGTTCAAGGTGGGAATCGCGCACGACAATTCTCGCTGCAGTGGTGGATGCTGCATAGAGTGGATGATGGAGTCGATGCAAGGCACCTGTGCCGAGTCACGAGAGATAGATGGAGGAAGATGATAGTGCGGACTGCCAACAAGCTGCGGTCAACCAACAAGCTGAAGCACCGAACTTTCCGCCAGTTGAAATTAAAGAAGATGAAGAAAACCCGTGGCCACATCTCAGCAAGCAGTTTGCCTTCCAACGTAAAAGAGGCAACAGCTATATAATGCTGTGTAAACTGTGCCTAACCCGCCAGTCAGAACTTTCTGCTTATAAAAATTCATCTTCAAATCTGCGCAAGCATGTGTTGGTAAGTACAGCATTTGTCCCTTTCCATTAGTAGTTCAGACAGCATTTTTGTCGTTTAGTTAGCTTTGCCTCATTAAGCAAAATATGCGTTTCATGGCACTAGTAGCCTCATTTTGGCTAGCACTTGCAACCGCCCTGAGTATGCTAACGTCGACAGCCGTCATCCAATAGACTAATAATAATTCCATTCCTGTCTTCCATTCGTTTCAGGTCATAGCATTATTATGTTCAGTCTCTCATATTGTGTTAAAGACTGCAGATCAGTCATCAGCAATGAAATACACCTCATAAACTGATATTAGGCTAATCATTTGGCTGGCTCCCATGCCTTGAAACAGAGCAACGTGAATGCGCACACCATCGTTGTCAGACAGTTGGACAAGTCAATGTGTATGTCGTTATCTGGAATTTATCACGATGTTTAGTCAGATAAGTGGTGGCTTTGCAACGTGCAGGTCTTTCATGTTCATGCTCAGGGGTCTCGGTTAGCAAGAATTGAGGATTATGAATTGTGATGCATGTAGAAAAAGAAAATAATGCTATAATTCTGTATATATACTGTAGGTCTGTCATCTCAAGTTGCTATTTATAGCTATTTCTGTGTTATGATGCACTCTTGATGGCAGCTCAATACTTAATTGTCAGAAATGTTGTTTGTCATTCTACAGGTCTAGTCTATGTCAGACAACACCTTGACCAGATGTTGGAGGCTGGAGCAAGTCGGACAACATTCATCAGATGAAGATGATTTATTTTCCTCAATGAAGTCCAAAAGGTCAGAAGGTACAGGGTAGTTACCTAGCCTGTGTCTCAGTCAATATGGATCTGCTGAACGCCTTTCAGAATATCAAAAAACTGTCCCGGAAACTCAATACTGGCCTACCTGCCTCGGCCGCCTGCGAGCGACTCTTCAGCTGTGCTGGATTGCTGTTCAATGCAAAGCGAGCCCGGATGAACTCTACTCACCTTGAAAATCAGCTGCTGCTCAAACTCAACAAGAAGTTTGTAGACTAATGTTCTAAAGGTGGACATAAGTAAAGTAACCAAAGTTTACAGTGGGGCAGCGGCAGCGGCATTTTAACTTTTTATTTTAGCTGTCATGTGGTTCATGTCCTCCCAAAAGTTCTTAAATGTTGTGTTGACATGTTTAATGTTTAACATGTTTAATGTCATTGCACCTATATTCCTAAAGATTCTCCTTTAATTAAAAATAACTAGTTTTTGTATTGGATTTATGACTCCTTGTCCTTTTTTGCACTATATAGGAGCGGCCCCCATCAAGTTGTTGAAAGTAACTAAGTAACTTTTACTTAAAGTACATTTTAAATTAACTACTTTTTACTTTTACTTGAGTAGATTTTTAGATGGGTAATTTTACTTGTACTTAAGTAAAATTTCATCAAAGTAATTGTACTTTTACTTGAGTACAACATTTTAGTACTTTTTACACCTCTGATCGTAGCCTGTACAAAAGTTTGGACATCAAAGTCAGCACTTAGTAAGACTTATTTGGCAGATATCACAGCTTGCTAATTATTATTGCAGACAACTGAAAGTGCTTTTATTCTTCATTTATAAACTCTCACCCTCTCTTCCTTGCAGATCACTTCGTTCTGGGATACATTTAGGGTACCTTGCTTACACATCATGTTTAAGATTGACCTACAGATTTTCAGGTTAACTTAACTTTGGGGGCTGCATGGCATTTGCCTCAGTGTTGCCAGACTGACATGCAGTTTTATCTAAAAAGTGTTCTTGGTCCTCAAGATCTTGTCTTGACTTTCACAGTTATCCTTAGCAGTCGTTTCTTCATAACAGTTTCTCATTTTCAGTCATTTGAAACTGCAAGCTGGAAATGCCTTGATATGTTTTTAAAACCATCTGCTGTTTTGTAGGCATCAGATATTTTCATTCAGATCTGTCAGAGGAGACTGTGTTTGTTGAGCATTGCCATGACATTTGGAGGAATCAGAGAATTCATCAGGTTCTGGAACTGCCATGAGCTGACCGTGCCAAATGGCACCTCTTAACCTGCTTCACAAGTTCTGATGAGTTCCCCAAGGTTTAACAGGTTAATGTTATGTTCTGAGACTTTAAAATGGAAGGATGCCAAAACATTTGCACATGCCAAAATTGTTATTTTGTTCTATGTTTAATTTGATTAAATAAAAAAGTAACTGTGCAGAAACATTTGAAGAAATCCTCATTTTAAAATATTCCTTTGCTGCAGGGGTTGTGTTTACTTCAAATATGAACAAAATACAGATTATACTCTGGGGTGGACAAACTTTTGCATACAACTATTAGCATGTCGGGATCAGGCCACTATTAGCATGTCGGGATCAGGCCACTATTAGCATGTCGGGATCAGGCCACTATTAGCATGTCGGGATCAGGACACTATTAGCATGTCGGGATCAGGACACTATTAGCATGTCGGGATCAGGACACTATTAGCATGTCGGGATCAGGACACATTTGAAATGCCTTTGGTGCTCGAAGCAGACAATCAGACAGAGGTGTGTGACAGACAGTGTGAGGGACCGAGGAGGTCACCCCACGTTTTTGGGATGTGGGCGACTGGTCTTGGTGGTGAAGTGGGGGAAAAACACAGTGCAGGAGATGGTGGCTTCCTATAAAAATATATATATATATTTATTTTACACAGCGAGTCAGGGACCCCCAGGTATTGACCCCAAACATGTACACCAAATAAACAAACATAAACATAAAAAGTACTCAAGGTACTCACAAACATTAGGAAAACTAAGCACAAGCTAGGCACACTCTTGGCATATTCTATGCACAATTCACTAATCACAATTCAACAAAGCACAATTCTCACTAAGCACAATTAAACTAGGCACCAAACAACTAGGCACCAAAACTGTATCCACACATCTAGATACATTTCCACTTCACCTCACAGCAGGTAAGTGTTTTTTTTGCTCTTACGCCTTTCACAGCCTCTCATGCCTGTCTCTCCATTCTCCTCATGGAATTAGGCACCCTTTAAAATAGCACAGCCACTTGGGCTTAATTGGACCAATTGGCTAATTTGGACCCCACCATTAACGTGGGAGAGCCCGGAACCAACCATAGTGGTAGGGGAGTCAAAGTCTTTCTCCTGCCCTTTGTAGGGCAACAGCCGTCAAACTCCATCTTAGAGCCACGGTGAGAAGGGGGGAATTTCACCTTCTCACAGACAGACACACACACACACATACACACAAAAAAACAAAAAAAACAAAAAAAAAATGACTTTTCTAATTATTTTTTACACACTGCACTTAATATTGATCTCACCGTGACCTCACATTTTGTATGTAGCCAGACAATTCTTGTCTTGATTATTGAATACCCTGAAATTGCTACCTGCAAAACAACTGAACACAAAGTTACGATAAATAAAAAGTCCTGGATAGATACGAGGATAGAGAGCATGGGCAATAGGAATGGTTTCTGTTTTCCAGTGCAGTTGTGACCATTTTAACATATAGAAGGGTATCTACAGAGACTGCCCTGGGAGAAGTGTAAATTGTTTCCCTGTGTGTGCATATAAAATAAATCATATAGATATATATGCATATGTATATGTTTATATATGTCATAGCTAAATGTCATGCCATACTTCAGACGCCACAAACAAAGCCCTTATCTGAAGGCATTTAGCTTTGGCGCTTCAAACCAGACTAGCCCCATTCTTGGCCATGTATTTCACTTTGACACACAATAAAAAGCTCATTCATCTTATGACACCTAATATATTTAGCATATTATCTTTCCTACAGGACGCTGTTATGATAAAATGTGTGCCACCGAAATACCTACACAACACCACTCACACTCATGCACACATGAACGAAAACACAATGCATGGAAAGGTCCGGGGGAAAGAAGAACAAAACACCTTTCATGCAGTTGTCATCAGATTATCACTGTATCCATGACATGATTGGGCAAATTACAGCAGTGACAAACATGGACAATAGCCCATCAACTATTTGGATAAGTATAATGGACAGGAATTGCATGGAGGGGGATGATATGAGAAATAAAATGAACCCTTTCTTTCTTTCTCCCTCTCTGTCTCTCTCTCCGTCTCACTCTCTCTCCCCTCGCTATCTACAGCCATCCATCCATCCCTCCCTCTCTGATGCTCTCTTTCTCTCTCCCCTTTTTCTCTCTGCTGTCAGGGCCATATTCTAAGCTCTTTATAACAGTGGCAGGGAGAGGTCTGGAAGGAACCTGAGCCTCCTCTTGATCTCGCTGTGGCGTTTGAATTACATAACGTGGGTGAAATTCAATTGTCTCCAATTGTCCCTGGCCCGTGTTATCCATCACTTTTATTAGTGCTGCAATGAGATAAGACTTAGTTATCTTTCAGGGAATCCATTTCCCCCCTGATGAATAATGTCAAATGAATAAGTGTGTGTACAGGGGCTGAGATCAGGGTCTGGGCCACACCACCCCTCCCCTGTTTTGACGGGTGTGTGATTGTGTGTGTGTGTGTGTGTGTGTGTGTGTGTGAGCACTCTGTCACGTCTGGAAAGCATTATCCCCCAGCAGAGACAAAAGTTTAGTAGATGTTTCTGGCACTTGCACTGTGTTTCCCCCACTCACACACACACGCACATACAGACACGAACACACAAACACAGACACACACACACGCAGACACACACACGCACACACACACACACACACAGACACACACACACAAACACACAGACAACCTCAGCATTGGAGATTGGTTTTTCAGTGTCACGTTTACCAGGGGCACCCCAGGCGTGCCAAGAGTAAGAATCCTGAGATGGATAGAGATAAATTGTAGCCCAAATAAGCCGACAACAAGGAGCCTCGGGCAGCACCATTACTATTCAATTAGTATTTAAGAGGGCTTTGGGGAGGCCTGCTTCCTCCTCTCCTTCGCAGATGAAATGGGGATGTTAGACATACTGACTGCTCATTAGGAGGGCTTTGCAGGGTGTATTTACACATTCATCATCTCCAACTTGATGCCCATGTGGAGTTTACGTCCTAAAACTGGAGGTGACGGCATTGGGGTGGGGGGGCGTGTGTGAGGGGGGGGGGGGGGGGCGACAAATTACTCCTGGTTTGTCGTGCGTCTCCAACTGCGGCTTCCCATCTGTCAATTAAGACCAACGCCAAAGTCTGCCTACAGAGACGAAGAATAGAAGAAGGAAAATTACTCGTGACACGACTTGAGCAGGAAAACAGCAGGTGGAACAGATTTTCGGGAGGGGGGCCCAGAAGGCAGGTGACTCTGGTGTGGACGTGGCCCCAGTCTGCCGTGAAACCGTTAGGTTCTTAGCACACGCGCTACGCTAAACTGGCTAATTCGCGTGTGCAAAAACACAGGTAAGGAGGAAAGCAAGTGTAAGCATGTTTGAGACAAATGACTGGGCCCTAAGGTCCCCTTCCCCTTCCTCCCTCATTACTTTCCCTTTCTCTGCCTGGAGACCACTGGCATTTGCTTACATATGTAAACAGTCCTTTCCGCAAATCCATCACGGGGGTCTTATTAGTGTGTGAAATGTTATACCCCCCATCAATCACAGGCCTGTACAGGTGGCGGCGTCGTTGTCGAGTTGCTTTTTAACCCAGCTGTCATAAAAATCAGACAAAAAAAACAGTGCCTGCGGCTGATAAGGATGTTTGTGTCTGAGTGTGATGGGAAAAGTCAACATGAGAGGCCAGGGTTCAGGTTCACGGGGGAATAACGCTGAACCCACACCTGGGCTTGCCACAGTACCCCCAACAACCCCCCCACCCCGCCCCCTCTACACACACACACACACATACACACACACACACACCTATACATACACACATACCTTACAAAGCCACCTCTTCCCCTTTCCACCTTTAACATTTTTTCACCGAATCAATTGGATTTTTTTTTAATTATGCCAAGATGATGATGTATGCCCCCCTAATAAGACATGAATGGGAAATGAAAGGTCGGTGAGAGCTAGATAAATGACTCACATTATTTCACCAATCAGATAGAAGGCCTCTATATGTTCTAATTTGAATGATAATAAAATTCTGAATTGCTTTGTCCTACCGAGTCACTCTCTCCATGATAAGCAGGGACCAGCAAGGTAACCTTGTCCTGTAACCCAACCTATTATGGGCTCCTCGGTGCCACGATTGCTTCAAATTAAAGGCACGGAAAATAAATCACAATTTCAACACAGCAAGATGACTGTAATTACATGAAGAAGAAGAAGAAGGAAAAAAAAAAACCTGGGTTAAAGTTCTTGCTCAGTTCTCTTTTTTTCTCTTTCTTTTAATGTAGCAGTGAGTAGCTGACTTTTACTCTGCCACTTTCATTGAGGGAGAGTAAAGTGTGCATGATGCATCAAAACCTATTAAGCTGACCATGTAGTCTAACACTGGCTTTGCCCATTCAACGTTAATTATGATCATTTGGCATCTAACGGGAGGCTTTGGGCTGAGGGGGATGTGAAGTCAGCATCCTTGTGCTGCGCTAATGGTCCACAGCCGGGCCCTTTGTAGCCTCGCACCCTGGGTGTAAATGAGTACCAAGTAGATGAATATTTCATTGATTTGAATTTGTTTGCACATTTTGTTTGCACAAATACCATGAAGTCGGATGGCGGGTGAGTTTTGATGTCGGACGCGGAAAAAAATAAACTCCTAAATGAACGGCTTATTTTTAGCTGGCTTATTGGAGGTGAAGGATAGGGTGGCGGACCGGGCATAAATAATAAATCACATTGTCCTTGTCTTGGAATACATTTGAAAAGCAATGAAACGTGATAAACTGTTTCATCCGGGTTGCCTGATATTTGCAGCAGTCACTTTGGTGCTGACAGGCAACCAGCTGTATAAGTTACTGATGGCTATGCAGAGTCTCCCTTTCTCTCTCTCTCTCTCTCTCTCTCTCTTTATCTCTCTCGTTATCTCTCTCTCTCTCTCTCTCTCTCTCTCTCTCTCTCTCTCTGTCTCACTGGGAGTCTATAGCCCAGGAAGGAAGAGGCCAAACAAGTCGATCCCGTCGCTGCCGATGTCGCTGCTTCTGCATCCCCTGAAGTGAGAGCCCAAGGAGGCCCCAGGTGCAGAACAGCCAGGGGTGAGAGGGAGGCTGTCAGGGCGGCTCGGCACACAGACCCAACTTTGCCACTGCCTGACCCGCTTCTGACAGACTGCAGCTCGCAGTCGGTGTAGCGGTCAGAGGTCCCACCGAGCCGAGACCAAAAATAAATGCCACCCAATTAGGGAATGATAATGGTAATCTGTTTCCATTTTGTGGAGAAATCAGGGGAGATACATAGGTTGCAGATTGGGAAATCTTGCACACTGATGAAATACAATTAAATGGTAATTGTGTCCTTATTTCTCCTATTACAGTTTCAGCTGTTACTGCCTGCAGAGTTTGTTTTGATAGTGAGTACAAGTTGTTTAACGAAAAGAAACTAATTTATATCACGTTCTGTTTGTCAGGGAATGTATGTGTGGCTGTCTGTGTTTGAGTGTAGATGAGCTGTCTGCCTGACTGTTTTCATTTGGCTCTCTCAGTCGCTTGCTTGGAATCATTTTTAACAGTCCCTGCACAAGCATGCTTAGGTCTGTGTATACTGTATGTGCAGGTTTGCATGTAAGTTAATGTATGTGTGTGTGTGTGTGTGTGTGCACAAATAAGTGTCCTTGTAGGCCTGTAGCTTGCTTTTATCACAAGTTTGATTGTGTGTGTTTGTGTGTGTGTGTGTGTGTGTGTGTGTGTGTGTGTGTGTGTGTGTGTGTGTGTGTGTGTGTGTTTGTTTGAAGGCTGTCCTGAGTTTGAGTGTGTGTGTGTGCATGGACGTGTGTGAACACAAGCCAACTGGCGGCCTTGAGAGTCAAGATGATGGGGACAATGAGAAAATGAGAAGCGGGGTGCTGAGGGCCAAATTTCAGTTCTGAAGAATGAAATAAGTGGCCTGTGGCCTCCAATAGCACATGTTCCTGACTTGCTCAAAACCCTTTCCACACCGCTGAGGAACCCTGATAGTCGCCGTGGTAACAACATTAGTTTATTCCGCCCACCAAATTAGAATGACTTTAGCTTCAGCATGAGAATATTGAGCTCTATGGACAGCGCAGTGGGGGATTCCTGCTTATTCAATGTCCATCCAATTCATCAAAGTTGATAGAAGTGTCTAACGTATTCTATGTGAAAATGTGTTTGGCTTATTCTGTGTAAAATTAGTTTTTAAAAGACAGTTATTCTCAGTGTAAAATAAAAAAATGGGGGGTGGGGGGGGTGGAATTTTGGATAAAAACAGAAAGGAAAGAAAAAACAAATTAAGTGCTTGATACTCAGAAAATGTGGTCATAAGTTTTCCTTTCCTTCTCGCTTTCGCTTTTGATATTGAAATGCCTCAACCCCATAGCATAGTTTTTAATTAAACGAGAGAAAGCAATGGATAAAGACGGAGGGAAAAAAACAAGCTGAAGAAAGCCAGAACGCAGACAGCAACATCCCATCATCGCGATTGATTTGTCACTCAACAGTGGATGCATTCATGGCTGACAATGGTTGCTTCTGAGAACATCAAAGGCTCAGGCCCCCCTCAGGATATAACACTTTTTCTGCACCTGGTTTAATCTCAGAAATGCTGCCCGGATGTTTTCCGGAGCTTTCCTACTGTTGCGGCGGCTTCCAAATTACTGGTGTTCTACCTCAGCCTCTTCTACAATGAGGAGGAATAAGTATTAAGAGAGGGGGGGAGAGAGACGAAAAGGAAAAACAAGTTTCATGAAAAGTGGCGGAAATGAGGGTGTACGGAAATAAAGTGGACTGCCTTTTGCAATTAAGTACCACTCCATGGCTATTCAGCTCTGTGAAATAACGGTTTGAGTCTTAAAAGAAAAATGACCCAGAAGTGATGGAAAAAATCAGTCCAATTAAAAATCATGCATTGCAATGCTTTTTACTTTTTTTACGACTCGTATTGCATCCTCTTATCGGCTGATGGTTGAGCCATATCGTAGTCACCTAATGGATGGTCCCAGGGTTTGTTCCACAGCAGGTACTATCTCATTCTCTTTATCAAATGATTAACCATAGGGACTCTAGGACAGTGGCTTTGATGGTCATATAGTTCAGGGCTTGGCAGCCATAAATCTCTACAATCTACAAATGTCAACAGAAAGCTAATTCAGTAACACTCTAACATTACTAAAGGGAGGAAGTAAAGGACCATACAGTTAAGATAAATAAAGTAATGATCCGCAATTTAATACAAGGAGCAAAATGGTGACTATTTGTGAATATCCAGACATCAAACAGGGAGTATTACAGGCCCAAACAGATATCTTCCCCTGTATTTGAGTTGAGTTCTATCTTAATAAGCACACGCCTTCAGCCAGTGGGAAGAACAAACAAGACAGAGCGAAAGTGTACGTGTTTAGTTTCCACCCTTGGACTTTGATGCCTTTCACAGAAGCCAAATGCATGAACACTGTATCTGTGAGGTGCATGAGGATAATTAAAGCTGACGGTCACCTCCCAATTAAGGACATGAA
This sequence comes from Clupea harengus, assembly GCF_900700415.2. NCBI lineage: Eukaryota > Metazoa > Chordata > Actinopteri > Clupeiformes > Clupeidae > Clupea > Clupea harengus. The sequence goes on from NC_045171.1 coordinate 9,975,378, forward strand.
GCAGCCTTTAAAACATGTCCACCTTGATGGTCGGCGACATCTCCTTTTGAGGCGCCACCATGACCTGTCTGGAATTTCATTTGATTCTGAGGCTCCTGTGGTGCTGAAAGGCAAAGCATTGATGCTGGGCTTTATAGATTCCAGATTCACGCTGGGCAGGCTGGAAATAGGAAAAATATGATGGAGGTGGGGATGAACGGCTGGTGGAGGGATTTCATCGAATAACAACTTGTGTGTATGTGTGTGTGTGTATGTGTGTGTGTGTGTGTGGGGGGGGGGGGCACAAAGCTCCAACTCTGTGTGATGTAAAACAAGAGCTCAGCTTATAGCAAACACTTTCCTGATTAAGGCAGCTCATTAGCGAGCATTACAAGAGTCCGTGGTGCTCTGCTGTTTAGTCATTACAAAGGCAAGAGACAAAATAGAGCAAATTACCTCCTCGGCGGTCCGTGTCTGGCGAAAGAGGAGATTCAGGACTGTGTATCACCTTGAACATGTTTGTCCTAATTTACATACATCTCCCCCGACCTGTCCTAAAACCGTGGATTGTCGGCACGTGACCGAGATACAAATTTCAGATTCAACCTAGGGTCTTTTTTTTAAGGCCCTCCAACAACAGCTCAAGCCATGGCCTGTGAAAATGAGAGTGTGTGTGTGAGGGGAGTGAGTATGTGTGAGTGTGTGTGTGTGCGTGTGTTTGTGTTTTTGTGTGTGTGTGTGTGTGCGCATGTGTGTGTGTGCGTGCATGCGTGTGTGTTTTAGAGAGGAGCTGATGAAGCTGAGCTGTTAAACTCCCCAAGCACAGTGCTGCTCTCTGCTTTCTGCCTATGTTGCCATGGCCTCCTTTTAACTGTCTGCCAGTTGGACGGGCACAGCGGCCAGCAGCGGAAGCAGAGGGAGAGGTCGCGAACCTGCCTGTGCCGCCTTTGAGTGGCAGGCCATGTCCCCCAATGAATATCAAGGGCACCTCAACTCCATAATTCATCGCCCCAGCTGTTCAAAAGGCCTCCGTATTTACACATATATTGGAAGAGCTTCCCACTTTTTTTAATATCCTCTCCTTACTTTTTCCTTTCATTTGTTATAGCGGAAGAAAGAAGAAAAAAATACCCACACAAGCTTAGAGTCTGTAGCTGGAGGCTAAGATGCACCCTTACAGTGGCAGCGAATTTATAAACAAAGTCCGGTTATATCACATTTGCCCTCTGAATTATTAAACATAGTCTTTATGAGGGTCATTTTTTTGGTCTTTGTCCTCTTCGTGCTGAAGGATTCTCCTGCTCAGATTCATCCAGTAAGCCTTTAATCCAGCCACAGCAATATCAGTGCTCTGCTTCTATTCACACCCTTTTTTGCATGTGAGGCTGGAAAAATCAGTGTGGTGCTGAAGAGAGGTGGGGGTGGGGTTTGCATGGGTACCTATAGAAAAGGAGGCTCGGATCTAGCAGGTGATTACACATCGAAATGTACAGTGGAAGGTAAAAAGACCCCTGTTGAAAAGGTGTTTGAGGCCAGCTTCTAATATTGTGCCTCATTAAGCTTATCCAGGTCATCAGCTGGTTAGGCTCAAGTCACAGTGGGTAATGTGGTGCCCGGGGGAAACAAATACATAAGAGAACCAGTGGCACATGCAGGGAAAGAGAAAGAAGTGAAACAAAATGAATCTCTGTATATGAGAGAGAGAGAGAGAGAAAAAGAAAGAAAGAGAAGGAGAGGGAGAGAGAGAAAATAAATGGTAATGCCTTTTTACTCAGAAGGACGAGGGGTTGGTTTCTCTTACAGAGAGAGGCGCAGTAAGCAAGAAGCGAGGCGAGGGAGCTGAACTGTCCCCAATGGCTAATAAATCTCCCTATCAAGACAATGGTGCAACGTGAGCTAGTTTACCCCAGCGCTGGTCAGTCCGGAGAGGACCTGGCTCCGCTCTTCCAGGGCCCTTCATCCACACCACTCTGGGGAGTCAAGAGGGGTGAGTGGTTAGGGAGGATGACAGGATGTACTTACGAAGCCGCATATCTTATTCATGTGGTCACGTTTCCTCAGGGGACATGAGGTCTACAAAAACATCCATTGTTTTTTTTCTTTCCTCTCTATCGCATAAGCTTCATTTTATAATTTTCCAGGTCAGACGTCATTCCCGTAAAGAGTAACATAATTTCAAAAGATATCGTGCAGTTTTAGTCACGAGCGTCACACAGAGGTGGGCCTTTTCAGTCATTTGCATTCAGTGATGTTTTATAAATAGTGTTCTAATGCCATGGAAAACATATACGAATATAGTCGAAATTCCAGTCAAAGATTTTCTGCGGTTGTGTTTTGCTGTGCTGCAATTCTCCATAATTCAGCAACATCTGTCCCAACATAGTAAGACAAAACCGGAACAAATTGCCGACCATATGCTACGTATTTCAACCATACCAAAGTCATGTGCCACTGCTACAAAACAACAACAACAACAATAACAACATAGTGATCTTAAACAAACTCCACAGCCTCCACAGTAACAAAAAGAATGACACACTCGCGGATCTAATATTTGCATGACTGTATTGTTTTTCCAGCCGTGATTCATTTGAATGGGACGGCAGGACGAGATGTTTCAGAGAGTCTTGTTGCGACGTGCCGTGACGTGACGCGGCGCAGCACATGTGAGCAACAGCTGCCTCATTTCTGCGGTGGTTCCACTTTTTTGCACCCGCCGCCACGGCAACGGAGATGTCAGCGGAGCGGCAAATGCATGTGACAGCTGAGAACGAAATGAGGTGAAAAAAAATCAAAGTCACTTTCCATTTGGGGGGCCGTGTGGGGGGGGGGGCGGAATTTGGTGGCCGCTGTCTGCACTCCGACATTAGCCAATACCGCACGCCTGCCTGCCTGTCCCCGGGTTACATCTAGAGCCTCAGCCCCCCCCCCCCTCCACTTCTCTCCCCACTTGTCTGAGTTGGCTGGTGCGTGCACACAGCCGAACGGCATACCCACAAATCATTTACGTCTGGGCCAAGATGATGAGTCGGAGAGCAGAGGAAGGGGGAGATGGGTAACACTTTCCTTAAAAGCTACATCTATAATGAATAGTGTTGTCATAGGCCGTAATGTATTTATTAAGCATCACAAGACCTCCGCTGATGGATTTATTACTTTGTGGAACTTCAGAAAATCGAAATAATGACCAGTTAAAGATTTTCTTCATTTCCCCATCCTGAAATAGAATGGCTAGTTTCAAAGGTATTACAGGAGAGCAGCCAGATGCTCACATGCATGCTCCCAAATTTATTTAGCAACATTCTCTAGGCCAAAAGTTATGTCTGGAAGCCATATTATATTTTGCAAATGCACTTATGATGTGAGGAAAACGCTAGCTAATTAGAAGTGTCTGAAGAAACAAGCTAAGACTTTCATTGTCAAAGTCAATCAGCACACTGTGGGCAAATTGAGTTCCACTACACATCTGCACTCTACATAATGCAAATACCAGTAGCCTTCTCCTCCTCCTCCTCCTCCTCCTTCTCCTCCTCTTCCCACGGACTGACAGGGCGTGCAGGCCTTTTCACCGGTCAAACAACAATACACTTGATTTATCTTATCAAGAACCCGAGGGCCATCTGATTATCACTGGATGTGTTTAATTATGGCTGGGGAAGAACCTCGCAGGGCCGCCCGCTCAGTCTGGGAGCGAGAGGTAGATTGGTGATTACTGCATTAGTGAGGAGCCACTGAGCCTCTGAGACAGAGGCAGCTCGACCTCCGCCATGCTGAAGTGGTGCTCGTGTGTGTTTCTCTCCAGGGCGAGATGCAGAGTTTTAATAAACATTTGTAGTTTCGTCATGGTGTTCCCTAGCACAGAAAGAGAACTGCTCACACAAAACACTCAAATATTGTCAAAAATCTTCTCAGATGTCATGTGGGTTTTGTTGTCATGGGGATGCTCCACAAACATAAACAGAGAGCCTAAAACCATCTAACCCAGTATATGCCCTGGGTAGTGTTTCACAGCTCTGTCTTAAACTGGGACAAATAGAGGGTATATTTTTTGTCGTCACAAGGGAACCCCTATAGGTTCCACACAGATCTATAATGTGTTCTACATAGAACCTTTAGAAGTGTTGTTCTGTATTTTTGAAAAAATGTGAATGGCTATGTAATAAGGGCAAGCAAAAGAGCCCTTCGTTTTTCTAGATCATACCTTATTTTCAAGGAGTGCACAATGGCGGTGTCTGGCGGGACAGGCCCAGTGGTCAGGGAAACGAGCAGGATGGATGGCTCCATTCACAAGCTGTCCATTAGTTTTCATTAGCCTGCACTAGGAGCCCCAAGATTTATCGGTCACATTTGCCTCCGATTCAGTCCTGAGGGTTCTCCGGCTGATTGCAGCGTTGGAAGAAATGAATGATCGCTTTCTATCAGTTTCTACGCAGCCGCCATAATTTTTATGATTCCAGAAAATTTCCATGGGAGACAGGGATGTCAAGGGGGGGAGCCGGTGTCAGTGCCTCCATCTGCGAGATGCTACAATGTCGATCGGAGATGTGATTTAATTTGGCTCTTTTGGGGATCTCTGAAAGATACTTTGGCTCATCCCTGTTTTTATCGTAGCTGATTAAGCCCCCGTTACCTCATTGGAAAGTACAATTTCCTATAAAACAGTTGTGGTGGAAGACATTTTAACAGCTTACATTTTAGTGCGGGCTTTGGTTATTATTCAGAGAAGTTAATAGCATGTTAGCTAGCCTTTGGCCTTAATTATAGCTTCAATGAACTCCAGAAGACTTTGTAAAAAATTTAAATAAGAAGCTCAGGGTACAGCGCTCCACTCTCTCCCTTGTAAATACTCTGTGGCTCGATTACTGGAGGGTCCAGGCAAACCTGCGCCCTAATTCAGTGTTGTAGTTAATCCCAAAGTCGTTCGAGTCAGGTTGAGGTTTGCCTGCTGCACCTGGGTGCTTTTATCCAAATTAGGTGTCGCCTCACAACATCTCCTAGTTACATCCCCTTATCCTGTCATCAGAGAAGAACCCCTTGTAAGTTTTGTATTGGACTTTAAGCATACTTTTTATCCTCTCAAAGCTGCGTGATGTTACATTTCACTTATGGCCTGTGTTTTCTCTAACCAAGCTGAGGAGACTGAGGAGCACCCATAAATATTCTCTGCATTATTCAGGCAGGTCCACGTGAATTTTCTAAACACATATGCATCAACAGTCGTCTGTGTATCGATTATCAATATTTAATACAAGCCAAGAATTGGCGAAGACAGAGTGCTTTTATTGGGTTTAGCAGTATTGATATGTGGCAGAAAATAGGCAAGAGGGATCAATCTGATAAGTCTGTTCCCTGTTTCCCTCCTTATCTACTTTGCTTTCACTGCCAGTAGTTGGAAAAACTCGCACAAACTTTATTCCCTATCAGTGTTGTTTAGCTGCCAGTGACTTTGAAACATTATTTCTTGTTTATTCAGACGCCAGCGTTTTAGCAATCATGTTTTGACAAACCAAAAGGTTGTGAAATGTGCTTGTGCAGAACTTGTGATATTAAACCACACACACCAGAATGATAAATATGATCGCCGTGGCGATATTGAATTTTTCTCCTCTCTCGTCCCCTCCCCGGAATCAATAAGATATTTTCTCACTGTATAAAGTTTGGAATTTCATTAACCTATTTAGGAACATCTGACTTGGGTTTATGAATTATTGTTGTGGGGTGGGGAGGCCAAGAATATCCTTTATGCATGGTGACAAACACTAACATTTTGTATAAATTCTCCATTTTGTGTTGTACACTGAAATTATGACCAGATTTGATGATGGGTCCAAAAAAAACCCAACAACAACAAATAGACAGTCATTTTAAACTGTCACTGCTCCAGTAAATTTCCTCTATTTGTTTAAGCAAGTATTTTCCCCCCATTTCCCATTCCGACATATCCTGTAGCTGTGCACGAGATGAATATCAGTTCCTCTTATACGCCTCCGTGCTTATAGATATGCTAAAATATTTCACGCTTCATTCCCTCATAATTCAAACATGTTTCCAAGTGATGTGTATCAATTCTTAATACGCCAGCGTGGTACGTTGGATGGATCGCTGGAATGGTTTTTGCTCCTCTTGAAAAGATTTGCTTTCCCTTGCATATATTTCATCAATTATCAATCATGTCATTTTGCATTCATATGACAGCTTTTGTCTGTCTCTATGGCATTGTGGAGGCTGCAGAGTGTAGAAAATAAGATGGATGCCTCTTCTCAAATTCCACCCCATTCAAGCTCATTAACCCCAGTGGCAAGTTCCTTTATTCTCTTTCTCTCTCGCTCTCTCTTTCTCTCTCTCTCTCTCTCGCTTTCTGTTTTTGCATTTGATTTCATCATTCACTCGTTCCTGCGAGGTTGGTGTATAGCGGTTAATCATCTGTTTTTCCACCTATCTGTGGATTGGCACATCTAGATAGGCTCCCGTTTCCCATTCACGCCTCCCTCCACTCAGACCAAGCTCGGTCTCGGACGACTGACTGGAAATCAATCGCTCATTAAAACAAATTTGGAGAGAGTTGTGTCCAATGCAGGCCACACTTGCTCTCTCCCTTCTAAAGGAAACCCAGAGTCAGTAAGAGTTTGCCCTTGACAAGGCTCAGTGATAGGCAGGGCAGTTTTTTTGGAAAGACGGTGGCTGATGGGTTGTTTGCTCTGGTTCGACATTGAAGACATGGCTTCTTTTTTGACGAACAAATACTGTAATAATAACAAAAAGCAAATTTGGGTAGCAGTTTGGAAATGTACACAAGCCAGTGAAAGACTTAAAGTAGGTTATAGCAGGTTACTTCCTGTTTCAGGTCAGTGAAAGACTTAAAGTAGGTTATAGCAGGTTACTTCCTGTTTCAAGCCAGTTAAAGACATAGGGCCTTTTCCCAACCGGACCCTCCCACTCCCACTCCCTCACTCTGTTTGTAGTCACAGTCCTAGCTGCGAGAGGCCACTATTAATGAAGGGGTAGGGTATGACGGAAAAAGGAAATAACAAACATAATAAATATTAAAAACGTCATAAAATGCATGTTTTGGGGACCCTGGGAAATATAGGATTTCTTTCCTCTCTACTCCTTTCCTTCTGTGTGTGTGGAGCTGTTTTTTTGGTGCTAATATCAGTTTCACTGATGTGTTGTAAATTACTAATAAAATCGAAATACGGCCATGTGTGCATAAAAACAGGTAGAGTTAAGGTGCTGAACTGACATGAAAAAACTGTTGCACATGCTTGTGAAGCCTTCATCAATACAGACTTGCTGTTGGAGGGTTTTATAATTGGTTTGGGGGGGGGGGGCACTTAATGTGGAGGACCCTCCACGTGAACCCACAGATGGAGTGCAAGTGGGTGGAGAGAGCGTGTAGGAGCTAGTTTGGAAAAGCCCCTTAAAGTCGGTTATAGCAGGTTACTTTCTTTTTGGGTATACACAAGCCAGTGGGCCTTTTCCAAACTAGCCTTTACGCCCTTACACAACCCTCCCTACCAATTTCTACTTGATGTGTTCACATGGAGGGTCTGTTACATTAAGTGCCACCCCAAACCAATTAGTGGGGAGTAGAAGTGGGTTGTAAACCCTCCAACAGCGAGTCTGCATCGAGGCAGGCTTAGCGAGCATGTGCGACAGTTTTTTCACGTCTCTCTCACCTTAACTCTACTCTGTCCTGTCCTCTGTTTTAATGAGTCATTTACAAACTATCAGTGAAACTCATGTTAGCAGTAAAATCAATAAAGCACTGAAGATGGAGAAGAAGTAGACCTACAACAAGCGTGTGCCTACACATCACAGCATATGGAGAAGTTAAAGTAAATAGAACATGAAATTCATCTCCACACACTCACCATGACTGCGTGGGAGTGGGGAGGTTCCGGTTTGGAAAAGATAAAATAGGGCCAGGTTATAGCAGGTTATGTCCTGATTGAGTATGCTCACAAGCCAGTCAAAGACTTAAAGTAGGTTATAGCAGGTTATGTCCTGATTGAGTATGGTCACAAGCCAGTCAAAGACTTAAAGTAGGTTATAGCAGGTTACTTCTTGTTTGAGTATGCTCACAAGCCAGTGAAAGATTTAAAATAGGTTATAGCAGTTGTCTTGTTTGAGAATGCACAAAGCATAGTGGACTTAAAAGCAGGTAGTAGGCAGGTTATTAAAGGCTGTTTGGTAGCGCACACTCTAAGATGGAATGCACAAGGGCGAGAGGGATGAGTCCCTTCATTTGTTGCAGCCCTGTGAGTGTAAAAACTCAGTCATGTGTGAATACTTTTCAGGCTGTAATGTGGCGCATTGCTCACTACAAAGCCTAGCAAACAAAACAAAATAAAAGAACAGAAAGTTTTCAGCGCTCCGTCAGAGGCCATCGAGGACAATGTCAGCTGAGTCATCTTGCCTCCCTCTTCACCCTCTCCTCGTCATCCTCCTCCTTCTCCTCCTCCTCCTCCTCCTTTTCCCTCAGGTGAAGAGCTAGAATTACCCATCCTTATGTGGTCATACATCTTTTCTTTTACAGATGACCAGCTTTCCCCTCCGGGACTGACACCTACCATTTATTCTCATCTTATGCTCTCTCTCTCTCTCTGTCTCTCGGAGAGGCTTCGAGAGAGGCGCGCAAGGCGTGTCCACCACGGCTGCCCATAGACCGAGTCGTCGGGGGGCTCCCCCAGCACACCTCTTCACTCCTATCTGGGCAATCTTTCAGCACCACCCGCACGCCTGGACGAAGACATCAGAGACCCCGCCGGCAAAGGAGCGGTAGCGGGGGGGGGCACACATCAGCTTCCATCTGAGGATGACAAAGAAGGAGAGGGTGGGGGTCAGTATCTGTCTTATTTAAGGCCGTGTTTAATTTCCGTTGACACCGTCACATCGGGGAGAGATGACACTTAATTCATTCTCAATGTGTTAACGATGACGAAGCACTTCTCAATTCATCAGCAAGAGCTTTGCTGACTCAATAACCACAACTGCCACACTGGAAAAAGATACGCAATCATCATATCCATATTAGTATTCCAATTTGATGTCAGGGTGTATGTTGGAGTATTTGAGTACTTTGAGTATGAAACCCGGAGCAGATAACAGACCCTGGACTGCTTTGAAACAGCACTCCGACCAGCGTTGGAAATACACGAGGGCAAAGGGCAAAACTGCCCCCAAGAAATATAATTTTGCCCCTGATATCACTAGGAGAGGGGCAAAAAATGCCCCCATAATTTCCTAATAATTTGCCACTTGATGACAATTGCTCATATACTGTAAGCCTAAATGAGTATATTTATTATTTTGAACAAAGGTTAAATGTTATTTCACAAGTTTTAAATGCCCCTGTATTTTAGTCAGTGGGGGCAAAAATTGCCCCCTAAAAAATATATAAATTTCCTACCCTGACTCCGACCCAGTTATATGTAGACCTTAACAAGCACTGGTGTAGCACCACATGCTCATATCAATACGCACACACCTTGGGTAACATTAAATATGTAACAGCCGTATTAAAAAACAGCCCCTTCGGCCTCACCTTGCATGGGTGCACTTTGTCTTTCATGAGTTCGGAGGGGATGTTTCGTTTTAAAACTTTTTCATCCCGATTCTCTCTCGTTCTCCCTCAAGTCACAGGGTGTTGTTCATTTATTAGGAGCACGCAGATGTCTGTCTGTTTGTTCATTTATTATGGGATGGCATCAAAGCAGTGGCACAGACCTCAGCCGAATATCCTTGCATCACTCCATGGGAAACTGTTATTTTTTTTATTTAAGGGGGTTAAATCCATTATTGAAGACATTAATATTAAATATTAGTCTCAATTGGGGTATTTATATCCTTTGAATGTACGGAGTGTTTCTAGCCATTCGGTGGAGTGTTACACAAGAATGAAAACAGCAAGACCATCTGCTTTGTTTTTTGAAAAAAACTAAAGTACCAACAAAAGACTGACTTGACATATATCTGAGCAGCGTATCTCAAATATCAGAGGCCAGACTTTAAACGCACAATCCAACTGCCAACCACCATCAGGTTATGGTAGAGTTTGGCAGCAGAAGGCCTGATAGAGTTATGTCCTCAGGCCACCGGCATGAAACAGAAAACCAGCGGCAATCAAAAAAAGCATTCTTACCTTTCACTCTCTCACCTGTGATCAGTTTTCCATGACATTCAAACCAGTTGGCTGATTAAAAATGGATGCGCTTGGTGGCTATCGATGAATGGGAGGCTGTCAATCAGGCCTCGCGACGGAGTCGTGTTTTTGCAGTGGCTCGCGAGTCGCGCTGCACCACTTTGGAACTACAAAGGCATTCAAAACATTTCCCAAAAGCATTACCGTCACCTGTACACAACAGATAGCATCTGACCCATCGCGCTCCACTCTCCGAGTCCTGAGCGGTGCCCTAGATTACTACACCCTGCCGACTTGCCCCCCCTCTCAGGGGTGGCATCTAAATTGCAAACAACAGGCACAATCACAAGCAAATGGCCACTTCCTTTCCGAGGCAGCCACTGTGACGAGACCGCTTTGATAGCTACTGTTACAGTACAATGAGCACCCTTTGATGGAGGCACTCATCGTCACCAGTAAGAGAAAGAGAGAGAGAAAGAGAGAAAAGGAAGAGAGAAAAAGAGAGAGAAAGCGTGCGTGGCAGTGACGGTGGCGGTGGCGGTGGCGGCGGCACGTCGGCTTCTGTGATGCATGGTCAACAGCGGTGTGCCGAATATGATCCCGGGGAGAGGAGGAAGCTCAGGCTGCGGGATTGAAGACGGAGCCTCTAATCACAGCCTCGGCTGAGTCGATTTAGTCTGCTGCCGCCCCCCACCACACACACACACACACACACACACACAGACACACACACACAGACACACACACACACACACACACACACTCTGAGGAGGTGCGACTCCCTGAATTTTCTGAATTACAGCAGGAGATGGAGATATCAGCATGGAAGAGCTCTGAAAGATCTATGTGTTTAAATGTGAACTTTCCTCATAATTAGGGAGGGAGCAGGCGAGGGAGGAAGGGAAGGAGCTCATCCTCACAAGCCCAAGCCTGAGAGGTCCTCGCCATTGTGCTCTGCGCATTTCAAAATATTGTACATGCCCAGTTCTGTTGTGTTTATTTCCATTTCATCACAATTTAAATCGTGCTTGTGTCTCACAGTACATAATACTCAATTCTGTTCACTTGAGTTCAGTTTCATTTGAATAATGAAAGCAGGTTTTCTAAAGCAGGTTATTTAGAAAGTTTACAGTGTTTTTACTCACAATTACCTGTCCAGTTCTCTGTCTAAAAAAAAATTACCTTTATTTAACAGAGATCATTTTTCTGCTGGCTGTTACAGGCCTCTAGTTAACGGTAAAATGTTTTGAGGATTCTGTGAGATAGAGAGGCCATTCCAATCTGCTGATAGCTCAGCCCAATGCTTGTTTTTCAGGCCTGTTGTCGGGGAAACCATTTCTTGTTTGGACATGTTGTCAAGGAAACAAAGATGGAAAAATCTGTGGATTGAAATTATATTTTTAGAAAATCAATCCACTCTGAGAAAACAAGGGCGGTATGAGAGCCACACAAGGCTACAAAGTACTACTGTGTTAACAGATGTCTGGTTAATAAACTAACGTTTTGATGTTGTATCAATCTTATATCATATCATTTATAAATAACTCTGCATTTTGCATTTTGGATGTCTGCGTATTTGTGCTGCTGGTCCCCATATATTACTCAAATTACAGACAGCTTCAAAATGAAATAAGAGCCAATGATCTAAATTCTTCCTTTTTCCAGTATGCCACAAGACAGCTTTGTGACAGACATAACTGTTGATTCTGTGAGGATTAGACCGAATCAATGGATTTCTCCCTCCCCACACAGACACACAGGAGATGAAACTGGGTGGCTTTTTGAAAAACACCCCCATCACTCCACCCCCCCCCCCCCCCTTTTTGGAGAGGTTTAAAAACTTTGTTTGTCATTTTGATTAGATCTCGCAATGAAATGGCTCTAACAGCATGGGAACGGCATGTGTATTTCAGCGATAGCCGAGAGAAAAGACGCTGTCGGACATTCAGGCCCTGTCAAATGACAGTTTGGGCCAAATCTCATCCCACGTCAATCTTTTGTTGTCTGTCAACACACCCACTTTGTCTGTCAAATCCTTGACACCCATTTCGCCTTAGCCTCGGCTGAAGAAAGAGAGAGAGAGAGAGAGGGAGAAAAACAAGAATTTCTTTCCATCATGTACGTATGTCTATTCTGTTTAGCCGATGGCACTCCGCTTAAGAAATAATCAACTCTCTCTTTCCTACTCCCGTCCAGATTCTCATTTGGCATCCAGGTCCGAGTGATGGCCAGCATGTGGTTGAATATGTAATCAAAAGGAGAAAAAAAATGGTGTTTGTGTGTGGCTAGTACTATTTGCCTGAAAGGATATTTCATTCAACCGTCTCTCACTCTCTCTGACTTGTTGCCAGGGCATCCTGTCCTTTCACTTGGCATTAGGGCCAGAGTGAGAAGTTTGACAACCTTTCCAAACATTGGGGGCCAAACACTGAGCGTTGACAGATTCACTTTGGGAAACTTCATTACCACGGTAATTCGCATATAGACACTGTTTGATAACCTCTCATTTTCCCTCTCACTCTCCATCTTTCTCTCTTCTTCCTTTAATCATCCTCCTTCCATTGCTGGCTCTGTCTCTCACCACCGTCTTCCTCGCTTCACGTCTTCCTCTCCATCTTTTCCTCCCTCCTTCTATATCAAGTCAGTGCCTTGTGGCTTTGGGTGGGGACAAAGCTGTAGCGGTATTCCACCTCTCTCTTCCCTCCCTCCCCCCTCTCTTTCTCCCCCTCTTTCTGTCTCTCTCTCTCTCCCCCTCTCTCTGTCTCTCTCCCTCTCCCTCCCCCTCTCTCCCCCTCCCTCCCCCTCTCTTTCTCCCCCTCTCTCTGTCTCTCTCTCTCTCTCCCCCTCTCTCTGTCTCTCTCCCTCCCCCTCTCTCTGTCTCTCTCCCCCTCTCTCTCCCCCCTCTCTTTGTCTCTCTCCCTCTCTCTACCTCTATCTACCTCTATCTCTCTCTCTCTCCCGCTCCCTCTCTCTCCCCCGCTCCCTCTCTCTCATTGTGTTGTTCTAGGGCCTTGGAGTCCTCTAGCTTCATTCATGTGGGAAGATACCTGTCAACACTGGTGACTCCCGAGGCCTCGTCAGCGGGTGTTAGGGGGGTTAGGCAGGGAGAGTCCAGGTCACTCTTGGGGGGGGGCTGGGGGGGGTGGCAAGAGCATGCAACTTCTGGCCTCATTTAGAATTCATTCCCTGAGAAGCAGCTGTTGCATCTTTTATTGAAGAGACAAAGCATTGCTGGAGTGGTGTCTCTCTCTCTCTCTTTGTGTGTCTGAGTGTGTGTGTATGTATGTCATGGTCACAAACACTTTTGTAGGGGGTGGGAAGAAAGAGGGATGGAGGGGGTTGGCGAGAGAGAGAGAGAGGGAGGGATGCATAAATACAGTATGAAGGAAGCACATAAATACCAAACGCCTCAGCTGAGTGCTCACGACTCAACACATGTGACAGGTACGTGGACTCACTGACATGAATAAATATGAACACTTCTTCAAGTGAAGCTTGTCCACTGTTGCCGTGCACGCCAATCACAGTTGGAAATGATTGTGTGCTGTGTTTGGAATAAGTGAGGTACAGACGCAGAAAGTGTGTGTGTGTGTGTGTGTGTGTGTGTGTGTAGATAGCCTTTGAGGTTATACCCTGGTGGCTCGACTGCAGACTTCTCAGCTTGGTTTCTGCCGAGTAACCACCAGACTCCCCCCCTCCCTACACACACACACGCACACCACCAGACTCTCCCCCCACACACACACGCACACACGCGCACACGCGCACACGCACACTTCCGGAGTCATCTTCTGAGGCATCTCATTAGGAGAGGGGCTATCTTTCGGTGCTGACTTCATCGCCTTATTAGCTGTTTTTTTATTACTTGCTATTTTAATGAGCCTGGGCCTCTGGTTTGTCTGTCCACATCCATTTAGATGGCTAATGGGTCAGTGAGGTGTTGTAAAAAAACACCAAATAGACCCGCAAGCACAAATTAGGAGGGCAAGGCTTGGGCATTGAGAGGAAGCCAACAGAGCGCTAATAGATGGAGAACGTGCAATTCCTGTTTCAAAAGTGGATGATTACTGTGCAAATTGCATTGCAATATCTTTTAATTGGACTGTTGTTATATGTGTATGCTATGTATCATTGGCAGGGTGGGGTGGAGTGTCTTATTTCACCCATTTACTCCATGTTTGATGATTGAAAGTGACACCTCAGAAGAGTCACAACGGCAAGGAGCAAACTGGCTCTGAACCAGACTGGCTTGTTAAAAACAGGGAAAAGAGTTAAATAAAACTAACCCGTTTTCACAGCCCTACGAACGTCCTATAGAACCATATATATCGCAGCACTGCATGGTCAGGGCAAGAAGGATGGTGGTGACAATTTTGCAGGAAGGAAGAAATCCACTTATCCCTTTTCATCTCCTTCCTCCTGTGGGGAGGGAAGGATCAATCAGAGGCAATTTGAGAAATGTCAACCCTCAATCTCTCTCCATCTCACTGTACCCTAAGCATAGCGGGCTCCCTCACATGGGAAAATGGCCGCTGTTAATTATAGAGCCCATTAAGTTCAGGCTATGTCAATATCCGGGCACCACGACACACAGGAGCTTGTTTTCCCTGAATTCAATTTCGCCCAAGCAAGTCCGAGGAAAATGACAGCGCCACACAAAAACACGTGCGCCATTCATTACTAATCACCTGTTTTCTCTAGCGAAGTTCAGGGGACTGTTCAGTCAATTGCATTGCATTCAGCTGTCTACTAACAGCCAACAGTCTGGATATCTGCTGATATCATTGTTTGTAAAGCAATGATGTGTCCACACACAAAAAAAACAGCCATTATGTTCTGTGACCTCAATAAACTATTAAAGCTGTTAAATGGAAGGTAGGAAGAGGTCAAATATAGTTTCTTCTTATTGTCTCTCCTGTTCTTGTTCAGGCTTCTTTCTGAGAACAAAATTAGAAGAGTACTCAAGCAAAAGGGAAAGGAAATAATTAATGGACTACGTGATAAAGGATTAATTTACTACAGCTAAGAATTATCCCCTGGCATGTGGTTCAGGAACACAACAACGATTATAATCTGTATTGTCAGGCTCAGGCAATCAATCCAACAGTCAATCAGTCACTAACACTGTGCTAGTGTCAGTAGCTGCAGCCAACAGTGAAAGAGCATATATAATACTACTAGTGAAATATAAACTATAGCTTAGTAACTCTAGTGCATTTCAGGATGTGTTGTTTAAATTGAGTCAGATTCAATAAGTACCTCCCACAGGTGCTGACAACGGCCTTTCTTTCTCCCAGGCAATAACACTGATGTCAATTTCCATTTTGTGGCTCCTTCAAAATTTCAACAACCCTCACCTAAAATGGGATAATATCTATCACAGATACTGTATGTGTTCTGAACACTTGATATTAGGCATTGCCCATGAAGTTTTTCTATCATTCTCAGCCCCCTACCCCCCCCCCCCCCCCCCCCCACAAAAGTTTCACAACTTCATCACAACAAACACAATTAAACACCTACTACATAAGGAAGTTGCACTACAGCTGTGATTCTCGCCTCAAACAATAATGATGACAACAACAAGTCACCACTGATTTTTCTCCCCCAAAACTACTGCTGAGGAGATGAATGATTAATAAGCACCTTTAATTTATACCTCACACTTCATGAATCATTTCCCTCTGTTCAACAGTGCCTCGGTACAGAGTCCCTGGGGGTGAGAGAGCAGCAATCAGCTAAATCACAGAGAATGCTTCGGCTTATTTCACCAGCCTGACTTGCAAACAAAGTGCCGGTCCTCGTAACTAATGGGGAAACTATGGCAACTGCCTCTCACAGTTAGTCGTCAGGCTCTTTGTCTCGAAGTGCGCTTTCCTGCGAGGAGCATGTGGTGCTGTGTATTTTTGGCAGTCTTTGAACAGCTAAGTCTCAAATCTTTTAAGCCCCCTTCATCATACAGTTATTAGTTGAGGTTATTAGGATGTATCAAACACAATATACTGTGAATGGAGCCAGGGTGTGGCGCAGATCACAGGAGATGATGGTTTGCGATGCTGACGTTCTGTGCACTACATGCATTGGCATCAGACCAAAACACACACACACACACACACACACACCTTGAGTCAGAAACAGAGTTCCCCATTTTGACGGCTGCCAGACAGTACGCCTGATTGTGGCACAAAAACTAAACCAAACTCATCTTAAGTCATTTCAGATTTGTCTGTAAATACCAAGCCCTCACTGACAGGTTGCACAAGGCTATTAAAGTCAGTTGACAGCAGCACGTGCACCTGGAAAGGGTGGGAGCTGAAACCCGAGCGGTAGAGTAAATGCTTTCGCGTCCCACAAACGTAATGCACATTACCTGTGGTTCAAACGCTTGCAAATCCTCTGTCTCTCTCTCTCTCTCTCTCTCTCTCTCTCTCTCTCTCTTTCTCTTTCTCTTTCTCTCTCTCTCTCTCTCTCTCTCTCTCTCCCTCTCCCTCTCTTCTATGTCCCTGTCTTTCTCTTCAGAGGATGGTTTGTGATTTGAATGCCAGGCTTATGCTCCAGTGGGTATGCAAAAGAGACTCGAAACACTTTGCGTCTGTTTTAGATAGATCGCCTTCAAAATCCAATGACATTTCCTCTGTCTTTTTGATGTCATGTAGTACCTGTCAGTGACAATCCACTCTGCTGAATACTCTGTGTGGTTGTGTTTAATAACACACGTCTTCCTTCCATTTTTTATTTCTCCAGTGGGGACAGTAATGCACAACCTATATTGTGCAGTTATGTCGGAGAATTTCTCTCCTGTTGAGGCTGAGGAGAATTTTGTAAGTGTTACTAAGGAACCTGTGATGTGAGGGAAATGTTAATGATGCTCTTCTTAAAGACTCTTAACAGGTCCACTCAACCAGACTGCCCTCTACTCTTTTACAGCACAGCGGCGGCACGGAGCGGCAACACATGCTGAGGCCTCTCGCCGTTTGGTGACTGCCGGCACGCCGCACAACGATGTCTCAGTGGCACAATGTAACACAAGTCGAGCGTAAAATTGAGTTTTGCATAAAAGACATGTCACCAAAAAAGCCTATGCAAGGCTCCCCAGCATGAGGAGAATATCCAATCACTTGGACAGCGTTAGTTAGCCAGCGCGCCTTCCCAGACACGTAATTATTTTAACTTCTGAAACCCCTTCTTTAAGGAAAAAAATCTCTAACTCTGTTTTTCTAAAAGCTTTTTAGGAATCGTCTGCGTATGTATGTGCGTCTGCATGACGGAGATGACAGCCAATTAATTCAAAAGTGGGTGAAGGCAAGCGCGCAAACAGGGTGACTGTAAGGCAGCATTAGTCATGCAGGCTGGCACAGCGGCCACCAGGGAGCACTCATACATTTTAAAGGTGACGGTAGAGATGTGTTTGCGTGCGTGTGTGTGTCCGTGTGTCTGTGTGTCTGTGTGTGTGTGTGTGTGTGTGTGTGTGTGTGTCTGCACTGTGCCAGGCTCTCGGCTGCCCGCCTGTCGTCTCCTCACCCTCCGGCCCGCTGTGAGATACCCTTGTGGGCAAGACTTTGGCAGCTGGAGTCCAAGGTGTGGCGACTGTATGAGAGAAGGGAAGGAAAACTTTGGGCAGAACGTAAGCAGACTGTACTTTTAGCACCAGTGGGGAATAGACACGTGCAGACACCTGAATGCACATGCGTTTACATGTATATATGCACATACACTCCCCTTGAACCAGTCACTAGGAGTCACTCTCTCTCTCTTTCTCTCTTTCTCTCTTTCTCTCTTTCTCTCTTTCTCTCTCTTTCTCTCTCTTTCTCTCTCTCTCTTTCTCTCTTTCTCTCTCTTACTCTCTCTCTCTCTCTGTCTCTCTCTCTCTCTGGGTTTGCATGTTTGTGTAACGAGCAATCAGCGCCACGCCTAGGGAAATTTTAGTCCTCTTTGCAAAGGGAAACGAAGGTAAACAATTGGCTTGCATTCAAAAGCCCCGGTTGTACAATCTTATTATGTCTCAACAAATGTAGACGGTACCCAAAAGAGCGTAAATTATGTTGTAAAGGAAGATGGGGGAAATGGTTGGCAACTGCAACAAAAAAGCACTGGCCTCTTTGTAACAGAGTTATAATGGGTAATTCAACCTTGAAGTGGCAGTGTCTTTTCATCATCAGTTAGAGCACCAAGCACAATCTCACACACACTGTCTGCCTCTACATACATCCGGGGAAGGTCAAACACACTTCTACATGCCGTTATGGTTAGTTAAAGTAGGCATGTTTAACAGAAGGCATCTGAAGAGCATGTGTGCATGTCCTTGTGTCAGATTTCTCATATCTCACCCCAGACTTCAAGCCTGCGGTGTCATAATTGAAATCGATGCCGTTTCGAGAACCTTTGAAATGTGTCTCAAAGCTGCCTGGATGAAAGCCTTTGCACTCAGCATTAAGCCTGATTATTACGCTTCAAAAATACAGGACACATATGAGCAAAAATGATAAAGGTCCAAAGCAGGTCTGCCTATTTGTTTATGTATTAATTTACTGATGTGTTAATTTACCTGTTGGTCAGTGTGCATGTTTATCCATTTGTCTACTTTAGATGCCTGTCTGTCTGTCTGTCTGTCTGCCAGTCTGTCTAAGAAGGGAAGTTGTTAAGCCATAAATGGCATGCTAGTCTACAAAGGCACTTTATGCAAGGTGTCTTTGTGGCACAGGAGGACTCAGAATCACACTATGATTTACCATCGCTAGGCTAAACAACACAGATTAATTATGGGCATCAAGATGACAGGCACAGTGCGAGGGAGGGAGGGGGGATACAAAGTGATGCTTGTCCAGCCCGACAGTGGCATCTTTCATAGTGCGGAAAGAGGGAGAGAGAGAAATATACAGAGAGTAGCAGGGGTGAGAGAGAGAGAGAGAGAGAATTTGTGTGTGAGGAGGAGGAAAACATACAGAGAGAGAAGGTGAGAAGGAGCAAGAGAGAGGGAGAAAGTGAGACAGAAACAGGGAGGGGGAAGACAGAAGGAGAAGGAGAAAATGTGTGCGAGAGAGAGTAGGAGGGAGAGCAAAAGTGAGAAAGAGGTGAGAGAAAAGGAGAGAGGGAGATGGAGGAGAGAGAGAGAGTAAACGAGGGTGTCTATGTGTGTGAGAGAGAAATGGAGTGAGGGAAAGAAAGATGATAAACAGAGAGAGGACAAAAGGGAGGGGAAAAGAGGGAGATGTACCACTGCCCTTCAGAGGACCTCTTTAAAAATCATGGAGGCACATCCCCAACACCACTGAGGGCAAGGTGTGTGCTGAAAGAACTAGAGTAAGGGGCGGGAGCGTAACAGAAATATCTACTACAATTTGGGGACAGGAGGGGCACGGGGGGGGTTAAGGTTGGGGAGGGTTGAGAGGAATTAGACCAGGCATATCACACAGGGGGCCCCTTACCAATCCCTTTTGATCCACTTATCCTCAGCTCCCCAGCACTCTGCCAAAACAGGCGATGGAAATCGCTAAATGATCAGAACATTGCATCAGATCCGCTCTTCCATGGCAGAGCTCATTTCATCCCACCATCCACACACACACACACACACACACAACCGTGAGCGACGTCCACAAGCATTTCCACCTCAGCCTCTCACACAGCTGCCTGCTCAGTCACGGCCTCGCTGCTCTCGTCTCCGCGGCGCTCGGGGCAAGATTATACACGCTGGCGTGGCAGCGCGGGCACAATTAGCAGACAGGTGCAGGAAATTGCACTTGGCGCAAGCGGTGTCATTCTGAGCGCCACCTGATAGAAAGGCTACAAATACGGACCGCCGAGTGGCACACAGTCGTTCTCCAGCTTTGGACACCAAAAAAAGAAGAAAGAAAAGAGGAACCGGTGAAATAAAGGGTGTGGGTCCATGGAAGTGCTCATACACTTTTGGGCAAAACCTTAAAAAAGGGGGGATTTGATTGGGTAAGGGATGTGAGAGGGTCTGGGAGCCAGACACCTGAAGGTTAATGATCAGGTGGGTGGACTTCCTGTAGAAGGTGATGTCTGTGCTGTCTGTCTTTGGCTCACACTCTTCCTGAGTGCGAGTGATTTATCACAGAAATGCTATCAATTGGTGAGAGAGGAAGATGTGCAATGAACAACGCAGATTTCTAGTTCAGCAGGAACTGGTGGAAGACTAACCTTCTAATCGCACACTGATTAGGGTGTGTTCTTGGACCAAAATAAATTAATTAATTAATGAAGACAGCTTTAATTTTCACTGTGAATGTCACTTTCCTCTTCTGTTCTGATAATTTCCCTAAGGATATCTACAATGACAGAGGTTGATGAGCAATTGTCGATAGCCAATTAAAAAATTACTACACATAATTGAGGCCTCCGACGCCAGTGTGATCCTTTCTGATTAAGTTATTTCATTTTTATTCTCAACATCTTAATCATCTGTGATATAGTCATCATTGTGTGTTTACAACTGAACCCCCCTGTACCCTCTTCTGTCAGGGCAGTTATATGGGATTAAATAAGCGCTCCCTCACACGTAATGCGTCTACATGAAAATTAATTACACCTTTCACTTGACTCCACCTTCATGGGAGGCTTTGTTAGGAGAGGTCAACCAATAGAAGAGGAAAGTGGGAAAAATAAACAATAGACAATTAATAAATAAACAATAGATGGTTTCACTACGCATACATCAAGAGATGAATACGACTGTGTAACAATAGTGCTTTCACTGAGGTGACTAAATGGGTTGAAATTATAATTTTTTTTAGATTACCAAGGCATTATTGTAGGACTCTCGTTTACGGTGCTCTTAATTACAAAGGTCACAAAGGTCAAATGAAAGCTCGGTGTCTGCAAACTCCTTGAAACTCAAACACCGACAGTGCAGTATTGCCCTCTGTTGGTGGCGGTCGTGACAGACAAGTGCTACTCATATGCGTTCTTTCCGGGGGAGATGTTTTCACTGGCTTTACAAATCCACTCAGCTCAGCCAGTGCTGCAAAAAAAACACCATCCGTTTTCGGTTGCGTACCGTAATCATTAAAAAACTTTAAAGGCATCGTTTACATGCACAGTGCATCCACTGAACCAAGGTCATGTAAACACATTTCAACAAAAATTTCAGAGATGCACCAAATCAAGGCAAGATTATCACAACTTTGGCCAATACTTGACTCTAAACCGTGTGTGTTCAACTGCAGCACGGGTGAGTCCAAGTTTATTTCAACAAAAGCCCAACCCCGCATACAACCTAAATGTAAACTACAGACCACAATTTCTTCCCCGTGTAACCCAAGCGGTACGCTAGTGGCATCTGGTGGCATCAACTGATACTACAAGGAATTCTACATCCTCGGTTCGGATTCTTATCTCGGGCTCACTCTGAGCACTCCATTGTTCTCCATGCCATGGGCCATTAAATCCAATCAAGATCATCACGATTCTCATGGATAATTCCAATTCCTCTTTGTTTAAGCCACAGACAGGTGTCCCCTGTCTGGCAGCGTTTGGATATTGTTTGTTTACAGGTTACTTCTTATTATGCACTGCTGGCGGGGTGGCGCTCTTCGAGCCGTCTGCAGTTTCTGCCCGCATACCCAAGGTCACGGAGACTGCCAGAAACACCCCGCCGGCCATATGTCGCTGAGCTGCTTATCTATCTCGGAACACACTCTCTACATTGCAACATAATCAGCTGCAACATCATTTTACTGTAGGCTATAACAAAATACCATCACATCATGGTCCCATAACCTACCTATGCGCATTAGGCCTCGTCTTTTGTGTTTATTTAATTAGTCACAAGTGTGCGTATGTGTTTTTTTTGTTTGTTGTGGTCGTTTTTTTTGTTTTTTTTTTGTTTGGAAATCCGCACATTAATTTGGAAAAGATTATACTGCAACAGTGTGTTGATTTTAGCTATGTATTTATTAAATGTTGATCTGTAAAGTATGTCAGTAGGGAAGGCTACCATAGCCTGCCATCCAATCGCAGAACATTTAATTGCAGAGCAATTCCAAAGAGCAAATTGTTAGAGTAGCCTACTAATAGTTGATCAATTACTCTCGGAGATAACGTTGATTTAATGAACCCTTATTCCGACAAGAGTATTACTTCCCTAATCAAAACTAATGAGGCCACTAATGTTCTTCATCTGCAGTGGAAACCCCATATTAAACTTACAGTCACAACCCCTTCGCCCTGATGCCACCTCCGTAGCTTCGGGTGAATTAGAATAATTACATACACTATCCTTCGACATCAAGGGATGCTTCCCCATAGTCTACCCGTCTTCTCTGTTCCTTTGATACTATCTATTGTGTGAAAAGTGGAAGCATTCGATCTTCTCGGGTCTTTAATTAAACCGCGCAAGGAAAACACACACGCTTCCGTGGTTAGAGAGGGGATCATTTAGCTGTGCTTCACTTGGCTCGGATGAAAGGACCTATCGTCCCTATACGCTCCCCCATCATATTAGCAAGAGGTTGATGGAGCACTTGCGGGCAATTCTCGGGCAATTCTCTTTTCCAAGAGAATTGCCCGAAATACAGATAGTCTTTGCCATTAACTTTTTGCTGTTGTACGCTTAATTATAAAAGTTATCTGGGCTGTTTGCCAGGGCCGCAATGGCGTCGTGTTCACACATCGACCCAGCCATAGTCTAATGGATTAAATTGCCTTTTTATTTAGGGGAGAGAGAGGTGTCCTCCTAAGGGGACTGTATGGTCTTGTAAAAAAGTTCTCCAAGGGGGCCTCTTTTGGGTGACCTTTGATGCTTCTCACACCTTCCGACGCCCCCCTCGCCACCCCTCACTCTCTCCCCACAGCAGATGGGAAGTGTGCCTCGGTATCCTCATTCCATATTCGGCAGGGCTACAGGCTGTTGCGTCGGTGGTGGGGTTGAGAAAATTAAATATTCATGTAGAAAAATGAATGGGCACCCCTGGTTGAAGAGCGTGCCCATTTATTCAAGTCGAGCAAGGCTCATTAACCCGATGACGGGATAGCAGGTCACGCTGATTTCCTTACCAACATTTAACATCTACCGCCTGTCTCTCTCTTTGTCCAACCCTCTCTTCTTCTCTGTCAGACCCCCTCTTCACACACGTGTACACACAAATACACACACACACACACACACACACACACACACACACACACACACACACACACACACACACACACACACACACACACAGACACACACACACACACACACACACACACACACACACAGGCATATTTTTAAGATAACGGCCTAAATGTATGGCTCTTTATTTCCATTTAATTGCGTTAAGCCTAACTCGTTTTCTGTTGTTTTTTGCAAAACAATTCAGATGGGTTTCAGTTACAGGCTATACAATGTACAAGTGCACAGTGTTAATTAATATACAGGAGTTGTTTCGGTGAGTGATTAACTCTTCGTCACATGTCAAAACAGAAAAAAGTGTGAAAGTTAAACTATCCGACGGAGCAGCATATGGGAGACGCGAGAGTCGGTGTCTTACTGTGCGACGGGTGTCAAGGGACACCAGCTGACAGGGCTGAAGTTAGCTTTTCATTCATCGCATTGCTCACCCACAGTTGACTTCAGAAGTTTAGTATTCAGTTGACATGGCCAAATCGGTTCACGAGGGCGTCTATTTCTCATATCTAAAAGAAAAAAAGAAGTCATACACGTAGTTTATACAATAATGGACTATTTCAATTGAAGAACACCATCCCTTACAAATCTCTATATAACCAGGATCCCGAAATACTTCCATCTATCTTTATTGGACTATAATGTGTTTTACCTAATGTTATCATGGTATAAATGATTCATGGCAATGTTCGCCGTCAAATTGTTTGTTATCCGGCCCTCCCTGGCGACAGGTGTGCTTCACTTCTTGCTTTTCCACCTGTTCGTTTTATTACCTCAAACAACGTCTTTGAGATTGCCCACTTTTACAGTTTATTTGAGAACAGACTTATAAATATATTGAAGTGCTGATTGCAAATTCTACCCCAGTTTAAATCAAACCCAATTCTATTTGTTCCCAATTCTAGCTTTTGAAGGTAGGCTACTGGTGAAGTCAGGATAACTTCATTGGTTAAACATTTTACAGATATAATAAGACATATAATACACTTTTTACTGTCTCGGGAGGGCACTTTAATGTACGCTAAGTGAGCCCTTTTTAATTAGTAATTAGTAGGCCTTTAGAGTGTAGGCTGCTATCTGTCAATGCAAGCACAAACATATTATGATAATTTACAGAGTATGGTTTAAAAGGTTTTCTTTTTGTTTCTTTTCCAGTCGAGCATGGCTTTAAATTGCCTTTTATCCACTAAATAGTTTGAATCATGAAATAGTTTGAAATAATCTACCAGCCTTGCGCACGAACTCATTACAGACCTATAGTCATTAATTCAATCCTTAATGATAGCAATCCCGGACTGCACTGTATTGGTAAAAGAGTTATAAAAGTCAACTTCCTTTTCCCTAGGGAGACTGTCATTTACTATTGGCAGATAGGGTGTCTATGGGCGGAGGAGGGGGGGAGACAGTGGTACTAAAAGGCAAGGAACTCGTGAAGTGAGGAGGGAACACGACTTCACTCTGTTACTTAGGACAGACTTGAGAAGGGTGATCATATCAAGAGTTTCCATAAAATTCTACATTTCACTAAGGATTTTTCTTGGCTTGAGATAGGCCATCACTGCTTTCATCAAAAACAAAAATCACCTGTTTTTGTCTTCTCTGCACTTGCGATGTCCTCCAAAGCTAAACATCTTAATTGGTCGGAGGAGAACATTCGAGGTCGACTGGCTGAAGAACTTTCTGATCCGTCCAGACTTACACGCAGTGACTCTAGAAGCTGGCTGACACCGACCACTCCTCTGCACACCTACACATCTACTGCGGGAGTGGGATCAGGCCAGTATGGACACACAACTGTCGATGTCTCTTTGGAAAACGCCATGTCTGGGAATGAAATGAGTGATAATCCTTTTGGCATCGCTACGGACCTATCTGACAGGGGGGACACTACCAAGCAGCCTAGCGGGCCACAGAAGCACAGGCGCAACGCGGCCAATGCCAGGGAGCGCCGGAGGATGCACGGGCTGAATCATGCTTTTGACAAACTTAGGAGTGTCATACCGTCAAACGAGAAGAAGTTATCCAAATACGACACACTCCAGATGGCGCAGATTTACATCAATGAACTGTCCGAGATACTAGATGGTGTCGTGAAGTCAGAGTGTCGAGGACCAAGAGCTACCTGTATGCCTCAAGACAGCCTGATACGGGAGACCTCGATTCAGGCATTCTCACCTGACAGCATGGTACGAACCAGCCTCGTTTACGCAATGGAGCCCTCCCAGCCTCCCATGCGTCTGATGGGAGATGTCTGTGACGCCGAAGACACCGTTGGGCATTTGCTCATATTGTCAACTTCCAAATCAGATTTTTCAAAGGACAAGAACGAGTGTAGAGGGTCCAACGGCAGCGATGGTGAATCTTCGCACTTAAGTGATGCAGAGGACGGGCACGCCACGACACACTGACACATATTTCCAGTGACTGTTTCAATGCAAGTGTGCACACACAAGGAAAATAGAACAAAAACTTTAAAACGAAACTGTCTGTGTTTTAGTAGACAAAATAAACCAAATAGATACTGTAGAGATCTGTAAGGCTAGTTAACATTATTTCTTAAATCTACTGTCTGACATAAGATGCAGTGCAAAACTCCAAATCCTTTGGATTATCTGGATATCCTGATTTTGTATGAACACCTTTTTGTATAACCAGACCCTTTAGTTGCACTTTATTGACTCAACACAGTCCACACCTTATGATAGCCTTTTTTTGCCCCAGCCGTTTTGCTTGTTGTCATGAACTGTTTGAAAATGAGCTATTTATGTATTTTATTGCATTGAGTGTCTTTATGTTCAGTCAAATACTTGTGAAATAAAGTAAATCTCATTTTGTATTCATGGTTATCTCTTTTTAAAACTTATTTTTACACAGTTTCTACATATATTTAATAGGAGGGCCAAGACAATCCTCACCACACAAACATAATCAATTTCTCATGTTTATTTACCATTATGTACAGTAGCCTAACATGGTTGTCAATTTGATTACAATAACATAAGGTCACCATGGCCACTGTGTTGCAGTATTTCCACTGGTCACATGTCCAAGTGGTTTTGATAAATGGCGGCATCTGAGTCTATGCTTTCTGTGGGGAGTGTAGGCTGGATCTGAACCTTGGCCAGGTCTTTGAACAGGATGTTTGCAAGTGTTTGTCTGAAGTTGACAGAGATGTCGGAAGAGGTGGTGATGACGTGAGAGCCTCTCCCCTCCTTCTCACTCTTCTTCTTCATCTCCTTCTTCTCTTCCTCTTCCTCCTCCTCTTCCTCCCCCTCTTCCGCCCTATCCTCTTGTGTCACATCCAGAGTTCTTCTCAGGGAAGCTGGATCGTGCGAAACAATCTTGTAGAATAAACCCCTGTCTTGGTCCCGGCCGTCAGGCACCTCTTCATAATCCTCCTCAAACCTGCTCACCTTAGAGTAAACCAGGGAGTCCTCATCGGGCTGGCAAAGGTCACTCCCGACGGAGCTGCACCTCTCATCCTCGTCCTCCTCTCTGCTGTCCATGAAGGGGTGGCCGGGTAGCAGGCTCTGCAGCATTCTCGGCGGCTTCGGCTGGGACCTCGGTGCTCGGGGCACGTCAATGACAGAATAGATGTCCTTCTGGGAGCTGGGCGCCTGGGGCTTAATGGGCCGATCTGGCAGGGCTATGTTCCGGCGTGACAGTGTTGGGAGGGTACTTCGCTTGTCGAGCGTGGGGAGCGTGGGGGGCGTGGGGGGCGTGTTGGGCTTGGGGATGAGGGACTGAGCCGGGGGCTCTGGAGGTGGGGTGGGCCTGGGCTCCAGTTGTCTGCCGGTTTGCTGGGCGATGGCCTCGTCCATGATCCGGTAAATCTCCGATCCTTGTTTTGATAAGAACGTGAATGGGCCCTCCCCGGTTTCACAGCGCCTGCCGGCCTCTATTGTAATCCCTCCTTCCTAGGTCAGGGAAGGGCAGGGAACTATTTTAACTGCTCTGTGACAACTCTACAATAATATTTCCATATCATTTTTTTTTAAATACTCTTCACATAAACAAACAGTCTTACTTTTACAGTGCCAAATCTCCGCAGCAATCGATAGGGCCAGCAATAGATGGCCTTCGACGTTCCGAGGTCCAGGAGAGACAGGGAATCTTCGCTGGGACATAGAGCATAGCTGCCTGCCAAACCACACCGTGTCGCAGCCTCTGTCTGTTGAACTTTGACCTGATACTGACCTGGGGAAAGAGAGCAGTGTGGCCAGATATTTTCAGAACAACTGAATTTATTTATTATGAATTATTATTATTTATTTATTATGAATTGTATTTATTTATACAGCTGTAATTAATTATAGATTTTCTATAAAAATGAAATTCTGATGGACCAAGACACAAACAGATTTTTATAGAAATACACAGGCCTTAATAATAAGGCCAAAATAGACCCACTACACCAAAAGACCTAACAATGTAGACTACTTTAGAGTCAGACATTTTGAAACATTAGAGGGCTAAAAGCAATTACACAATTCTTAGATGAAGAATTGCAGAATTTTCAAACTGCTTGATACTGTGCATATTGTATCCACTGTCAACATGCTACTATTTAGATCACCGGTGTGTATAGTATATCTCCAGGTTTCCAAAGACGATACATAAAACCAATAGCAAAGCATGGTACAAAACTAGAAAATATCTAAAACTGCAGACCACACTCTATGACCAGGACTAGAACATGATTTGGGATGGGTAGGGGTCTGCCTGCCTCATGCAACCATTGTTTCCTTTACTTATACTTTACTATATTCCTGAACAAGTTTTTTGTTGTTGTTGTGGCAACAGCGAATGTTGCGTTGAGGTTAAAAGTGGAGAGGATGTTGACATCAGAGGAACACCTCGATATTTTTCACTATAGTTAGAAACATCCCGTTGCTCAAGACAGAGAAGTGTCAAACGTCGAACTGATTATTATCATGTGTTGGCTAGTTTCATTTCATACTAAATGTTTTTACCTGTCCTCCAAGTTGAATAGAGTTCGTTTTCTGCCATGGATGTGTCTTGGTCATGGATTTTCCTTGCGTCTGAAGTGCCATCATTTTTCTGAAATGCATGGAGTTGAGAACTGTACACCAAGATAAACTTAAGCACATCCTCTTTCGCTGCTTTTCCCTATCAGCACTTGATCGAGGACAGCCAAGCTGGCCATTACTCAAGACAAGACTAATATGAGGAAGTAAAATGGGTGGCTATCTTAACTTCCCTATTTGAATCAGATGCTTCGGCTGCCTTATATACAAAAACAGAACTCTTCCCAATCTAATCTGTTCTCACGGATTCCACCTCTTAAATTGGCAAACGGTTAAATGATAGACCATGACTGCCATCAAACACGTTAATCTTTACATTTTGAAAGGTACACACCGCCACGACACACACACACACACACACACAGTAGGCCTAACACAGATGGCTACCACCTCTACTCAACGCTGTCAACACGTAGCCTAGTTTCCATACCGAGAATGCCAGCTTACAAAGAGTCTCTATCCAGACTTCGTTGGTCAGCGTCGCGATGGTAAAGGTACGCTGAGTAGTGTTCAGGTCGAAGGCGCTAAACTCGGTTGGGCAGCTCTCCTCCGGGGCGGGGGAGATGCTGAGACAGTCGGACAGACGGACGACTCGCTTCTCCATCTTTCTAAGGCCTGATGGCCTGACCGAAGAACCGAAGCCCAGCGGCGCATCCTTCACCTCATAAAGCTCTATCCGGCCTATGCCAGACGAACTGGGCTGGAAAAGTGTCATCCATGTCTTCTTCCACGTCTTCTACAAAGGGAATGCCGACATAGAGTCAGATAAGTTAAAGGGTGCAAAACAACGAACTAATGAGAATTTTTTTTTTTCACGACATAAAATGGTCCCTCCAAAGGGACCTCAAACCGGCAGAATCGGGCGCAACCAGCCAGCCGAAGGAAGGCTGCAGAGCACCCATTTGGTCTCCTAACACATGCATGATTCATGCTCATTAAATGAAAACAATCCAAATCCAATCACAGAAGGTTTTTAATGTCTGCTATCCCCCTTTTGCATTATTAATCATGTAGTAATAACACAGCAGAGCCTTCAGACATTAGTCTCCAAGTAAAATAGCATTAATTAATTCTCGGTTATTATTTTCCCTGCAAAGTACCAAAGCTGGCTCAGATATAGAGCCGGGACCTTATCCCCCTGCTAGTTGCATGAATTAATCTATGGAATAACAGATGCAAGACTCTGAAGCAGGGTAAAAGCTGTGAAGCCGCTCTGCCACTAAGGAATCTTAAGTAGAAGTACGCAGTAGTATCTACTCACCTTTCCAAATTTCACTCCTTGAATCATTACTAAACCTTCCTTTTCTAGAATCTCCATCGCTTGTCTGGTTTGATAACTCAGCTGAGCAGTAAGAACACTGTGGACAGTCACCCTTGCGCAGCCTTCTGAGCTGAAGTCATTGCAAATGTGTCTTTTCTTTTCCTCATGTCACTCACACAGACGCACACGCGCACGCACGACAGCCTTTTTTTAGTCGATACCTCAGAAGTTTCCATTTGTTTGTGTAGGTCATGCTGATGTTGCAACTGATCATATCAGAGTGCTGTGGACACCTCTGTAAAAGCGGAAACCTATTAACAGAGGCTTTACTACACACTAGTACATTCAAAAACTTTATTTACATCTTATTTTTGCAGCTTTTCATTAAGCCAAAAGGAAAAAAAAAACACACAATATGAGGATTAAAGAAGTGTTTTTTCACAACGTTCACGCCGGTAACAACTTCATGGACAAGGTCTGTTGCATTGCAGCGCGCTTAAACCACATGACTCAATCCGGCCTGAAATAAACCCACCCACAAATACAAAACCACAGCTCACTTAAAAAAGATACAAAGGTCTATATTCAGTTTGAACATGATACTGAACTGTACACGTCTTTTCAAAACTAGTTGGTCCAACGCCAAAAATGCTTTCTTGGCTTCGACGTTTAAGTATCTCACACAGCTGCTGACAGAGCAGACTCAGAAGTCCATAGAGCTGTGAGCCAGGTAGTCTTTGCGCCCGATGTTGGTGACCTGCTTCGTCTGCACGGCCTCCAGTTTGGGACAGTCTGTAATACGATGGCCCAGACCGCCGCAGAACGTACAACCTCTTTCTCCTGAGGGAGTGAAAAAAACATTCATTCATTCAGTCATTAATTTCCAGTCATTGTATACAAACATGTATGATCATGTATGATCAGATACATAAGTCATATCTCACAGGGCAGGAGAGATATATTTACTCACTTATACATAAACAACCAAAACAAACAAACCAAATATATAACAAATACTGAATATATCCTGGTGCAACTTCCCCCCCCAGAAGAACTTGGACTTACCTCCAATGTCGAGCATGGTTTCGTCCCCCGTCTGCAGAACCTGGAGAACCGGTGGGACCTTCTGCTTGGCTTCGATCAACAAGGCCTTGAGGTCCATGAGAACAGATTCATCTGTGCAAAAACAGATATGTGAATGTGAATATCACTCAACGGAACTGTGAGGCCATTTGAAACGGCAAGGCATCTACCACATGTCACACTGTAGTTTCGACAGTACAATTTCATCACCACATACCGCATCCCTTGTTGATAAAGGTTGTTGCAACTCCAGTCATCCCCGAACGTCCAGTTCTGCCTATTCTGTGCACTAGGAAACAGAAATACACAAATTATCTGGCTTCAACAGTAGACGTCTGATAGAGAAACAAAACATGATCATGAAAGATCGTCTGAATCATAAAATCGTCAGGACTTACCATAGTTCTCAATCTCCTCTGGCATGTCATAGTTGACCACATGCTGTATGGCTGGGAAGTCCAGACCTTTGGAGGCGACGTCGGTGGCCACCAACACATCCTTCTTGCCCTCTTTGAATGCCTCAATGGCTTTGGTTCGCTCCTCTTGATCTGAAAAACAGGGGCAGGGAGGCAATAGAATCTTAGCAGTGCTTCTGAAAGACAATAGGCACTTTTCCACAGCAGGAACTCACGGCCCATTTTAAGGGGGCCGGCACCTTTAGGCTGTTTTCCACCGCAGGAAGCACCCCTGTAAAGGTGCCAGTATGGTACTCAGACTCCGTTACGGATGGGCGGGCCGCCGGATAGGACGGATTAATTAGCATTTCTGTTGCCTTTATGGTTCTCCGAAGGCTGGGGGTGCTGAAAACAATTCACCGCCAGAACAGAACAGTAGGTGGAGAAGCGTTTTTTTGTCGAAAACACGTTGCTTTGTTGCGTCTTTGTAAGTTAGAAATCGTCGTTGTTTATCTCCCACCTCTCATCACACGTGTGACCCTCCTACCAGTTGTCACTAGTCAGACGATAAGTGCAGCAGGTGTAGTCACATGATATTATATTCGAGAGTGTGTTTAATGCTATATAACCACCTGAAAGGGCAAACTTATCTCTATCATGGTAGGTATTATTTGTGGGGAAAATAGTAGCACTCTATAACAAAATGATATGCTTTTCTTATATACAATATTAAAACTATTAAAAAACGATTCCCTGAAATGAATACGTTCTTATTTTCTTTGGTATTTTTGTCATATTCAGATTTGCAATGATGATTGCTGGGTAATATGTATGTTGTGGTCCAATGTCAAGTCTCTATTTTATCATGTGAGGAGACGATGGTAGGCTATAGCTAGTTTAGGCACAGCATCTGAACGTCAAGACCGACAAGCTGACAGTGTTGTACAAGTTCACACCTCTCATGAACCAGTTCAAAGTTCAGTTCAAACAAGTAAACATGAATAGTTCACGTTCATAGTTCACCATTTAAATTCTGAACCAGTTCATAGTTCAGTTCAGTTCATAGTTTTAGAGTGGAAAGTGAGAATGAAAGACTTCACTTGTTTTTTATAGAAAACTTTATCCATCACTACCCTTTGCCTTAAACTAAACTTCATGTGTATCAATTACTAAAATAATAATATTTTTTTTATTATTATTGCAACCACCCTGTCAATTTCCCCCTACCACAGCGTTTCTCGAAGTGTGGGGAGAGCCCAACTGGTGGGTCGCAGAGACGTGACAGGTGGGGGCAAATGGAGATGAGCAGGAGATTTTCCTGTTGCAATGTCTTCCTTTATAGACAGTAATGATAATATACCCCCATCGCACTAAACAACCACACTCAAACAAAGAAATATTGTATTGTTAGAAACAATAGCAGGGCAGAGCACACGGATAATCCATAATCAGCATCTTGGCAAATTGAGAGACTGCAGCCTGCGCGATAAAGCATTCCATATTTAAAACATCTTAATAAGTAGTAAAGTCAACTTGTCTGCTTCACATGATGGAGAAGTTCGTTTATTGACACATATTTTAAGGACGGCCACAGCGCTTTAAAACGAAGTGTTTATAAGTTACATTATTCAAAGGTGGAAGGTTGGTCAGTAATCAGTCTAGAGAGATAACTGAACAAAACTCTACTCCCTTGCCTCACGGGTGCAATACCATATGGCGTTTAATCATATTTGATAGAATGAAGGACAAATGAGTTGTGAATAATATCACCGAGTTTGAAAGGTATTGGTCCGGTAATAGCCGCGTGACAGCTGTGTGTTTTAAGCAAATACAATGTGTGTGCGCCGAGTTGCGTAGAGGCCGAGAGCGGTATTGCAGAAAAATTATAACCCGCAGCATATTGAAAAAAAGAACTCCATTTTTTGGAGCTGTGAACTTAGTTCTAAATTTTGAATTATAAACTATGAACTGAACTAGTTCATTCTAAAATTTGTGAACTATGAACTGAACTAGTTCATGTAGAAAGTGAACTTTCCCAACACTGGAACATGTTTGCTTCATATAATGCAGAAGTTCGTTTTTGAGAGTAAATTAAATCACTTTGTGCACTTAACGTTTAAAAAAAAAAAAAGAAACTGTCATCTGGAGAGTTTAAAACGACACTTAATGAGGGGAAATGTACTGTATGGAGATATTTCTGTCGGAAGACTTCATAGTCGATGTGGATTCTAATGAGGCTGTTTGATATGTCCAATGTAAGAAGTGTGAAGCTTTAATGAAATATGATTGATGCCATCTTCTTTCTCCACAACAACATGGATTAAACCTTGATGGTTGGACTATGTAGATAGTTTTATAACAAATGTGGCCATGTACTTAGCCTACATTTTTCAAGAAAAAAACTGATCTTCAATGGTAAGACTTGTTTTATTCGTGCCTCTTCTGGTGTA
Organism: Clupea harengus; assembly: GCF_900700415.2. NCBI lineage: Eukaryota > Metazoa > Chordata > Actinopteri > Clupeiformes > Clupeidae > Clupea > Clupea harengus. The sequence continues at coordinate 10,008,867 of NC_045171.1, forward strand.
GCATATAACGTGAGTTTTATTTAGGCATATACAGATGCCTAGCGTGTGTAATGTGTAGGCCATTTCATTCCGATCTTGCAATGTGAATAATTTTATTTCAATATGCTTATCTCCCTCTTGTGCGCGCTTGTGAGTTTAACGGGGCTTGTTTGTGTGAGCGACTAAATATTTTACTTGCTGTCGGGCGTTTTTTGAGAATAAAATAACTTCACATTTAGGATAACAGCCTTCTTCCTGTTGCGGGAATTTGTTTGTATCCTAGCTGTCACAACGTGATTACAGGCGGCAAATGCATCATAAAGCAAGTTTAAAAGAAATGAACTGTATGGAGATAGGCTATTTCTGTCAGATGGCATCATAGTCGATGCAGATTCTAATGAGGCTGTTGGATATGTCCCATGATATGATATGAATGAATATGTCCAAAGGTTGTTTGGACAAAATATTTTAATTGCTGTCTGCTCCTGCCGGGCTTTGGCACCTACTCTGTCAGATGCTGGCGCTCATGTGGGTTTTAAATATGGCGGTATTGTGATATATAGGGAATGAAACAGGAAACAGTCGCAGTCTTTAGTGTCCAGCTCTACCGCTGCAGAATTGGCAGTCATTCGCGCATCTTTATAATCTTTTAGCGATGTGTTATAGAGGTGAGGATATTTCCGGACCTCTTCCGCAATGCGCTCTTCGATGTTCGTGATCATAGACATATATATGTCTATGTTCGTGATCTCCATCTTCTTAAGTTTTTTTGTGGATTTTAAACATGGCGGTATTGTGATATATAGGGAATGAAACAGGAAACGAGAGGTCCAGAAATGTGAGATTCCGGAAATGATGTCGTTTGGAAATGATGTCGTAGCGGACCAATCACGGCCAAGGGGTATCCGTCGCTGTACAGCACGGCATGACGGATCGACAGGAATTTCAACAGTGCACGGGAGAGCTCTCTCCGAGGGCCCCGGAGACGACAGAGAGGGCGTTCCTGGGCGTTCCTTCTATGTGTAGGCCCTTCCCATGTGTCCGTAATCGTGAAGTACGGAGTACCATATAACGGCCCTAAGGCCTCTTTCAGGGCAATTTTTGGGGTCGAAATAAATATCTATTCTGGGGAAGGGGCTTCTGTTATTGGTTAAATGCGACGTGAGTGGAACAAGCGCCATTTTTAAAAGGTTACCCGGTGAATACAGCAAAATAAATTATTGTTTACGAAGCTTGTTGTGGTTACAGTCATAACCATGAGCATAACCAAAATGTTAGCTGAAATATAGGCTTTAATTATATTTAATTATGCACTGGTATATTCCTTTATCAAGTAATTATAGCTGCCATGAAGCCATTTAATCGAGTTTTAGCAACTTTATAGCAAAATGTAACTGTCAATTTAACCTTGAGGTAATCCTAGAAAATCTCTGGTTTAACGGTCTAATGTTGGTGCTTCCGCTGGAGATATACATCATTACTTTGTCATGTTCAGAGTTATGGAGTTACGCTCGAAGGGCAAAATATTGGGCTACGTCAGTTGTCAGTTGCTGCAGCACAATGGAAACAGAAAGGCTGAAAGGGCCAATTAGGAGGCCGTTGCTGTGATCAGTCACCTGGGAAGTGCTCTGACTTCCTGCAGTGGAAAAGCGTCTAAGAGAATGAGACACTAGGAACATGGAGGTAGTCTGTGTCAAAGAGCGCCACCTAGTGACATTCCACCATCTATTTACCTTTCCCTCCATGGATTGCAACGGCTTCCACGCCCTTAAGAAGAAGGTACTCATGAATGGCGTCCACATCTGCCTTCTTTTCAGCAAATATCAGCACCTGAGAGGAGAGAAGAATGGAAACCTTAGGAGAGACACATTTGGGCTGAAAAGCTACGCTAAAGTAACGAGTTTCTGAATGACGAGGGTAGTCCTACTGCTGGGGAAACGTTAGGAGAGACATTTGTGCTGAAAAGCTGTTTCTGAATGTCGAGACTTACTGGTGGGGGAGTTTTTTGCAGACACTCCAAAAGGTACACCATTTTCGCCTCTTCTTTCACATACTCCACTTCCTGTTGATAAAAGTGAAGAGAGACACATTTAAGTGATCTGTGACCTAATTCTTTGTAAGCAGACTGTGTGTGTGTGTCTGTGTGTGAGGACTGTGATGAAAGCAGACGACAAAAACTGTGGACAACAGGTTCTATCAGTTCAGCTGGCCTTAGTGCTTTTAAGTGGTAAGCCCAGAGCAGAAGAACTCTAGAATTCAGTCTCACTTCCTTTGACATTCTTAAGTGCAACTTTTCTTCCATTCCTGTTTTAATTTTTTTTGCATTTTTCTAATTATTTCCACTGTAATTTTTTTTTTTTTGTTTGAAACATTTGTATTTTATGTTTCTGCTAGACTTACAGTACTTTGCAAAAGGTTTAGGCATTAATTAACGAGATACAAAGCGAAACAAACCAACAATACCACAATTTCACCATTTTCAAAAAGTGTGTTTGTAAATCGAAGTATGTTTCCAAGTGAAACACTAATGCAGAAGATAGAAAATAACTGCCCTAAAGACCAGAGGTAGAACTACTAAAATGTAACGGCCACCGCAGTGGCTTTATGGCACCAGCATCTAGACTTATATTATATATTATATATGTGTGTGTGTGTGTGTGTGTGTGTGTGTGTGTGTGTATACATATAGATATATAAATAAATAAAGAGTGATATATGTGATAGAGTTATATATATATATATATATATATATATATATATACACACATAAATAACTCTTTATCACAAGCGATGCACAGCACAGATATGGTCCACATCCTTGGAATCCAAGCCATGACCTTGGTGTATTAGCACGTCTTTCTGCTGGGCTAGCGGGGTACATCTAGTCCGATAGCTATAATAGTCATCCAGGTGCGTTTCTCACCTGAATAACGTCCAAGCTGGCAGCACCTGCTCGCCCCACGTTGATGGTGATTGGCTTGACCAGGGCACTCTTGGCAAAGTTCTGAATCTTCTTGGGCATGGTAGCACTGAACAGCAAGGTTTGCCTTTGACCCTGAAAATGATCGCATCATAAAAATATATCCTGAATACTGAATACATAGCCATATTTTAATAGTAAGCTGAAAAGGTTAACAGTTTACATTTTTTCCCCACATTTACATTCATATCTTGTTGTTCGTTCAACTAAGTCCTACCTTGAAATAGGAGAAGATGGTTCGGATGTCCTCTTCAAAACCCATGTCAATCATTCTGTCAGCCTCGTCCAGGGCGAGGTAGCGGCAGATGTCCAAGCTGATCATCTTCTTTTGGAGCAGGTCCATGAGTCGGCCTGGGGTGGCCACCATCGTGTGCACTCCACTATAATGAGAATAGCAAGCAAGCATTTCAACACAGGTTTGCCCCGTATAATTACACTACACTGCAGACACTTTTATTCAGAGAGACTTCCAGTACAGTATGGAATACATTTTAATCAGTGGGAGTGCTCCACCGCCTGTGTATTGAACCAGATATCTTGGTGTTGTTAGTGTCTTGTACTACCATGTTTCAAATGGCACAAAGTCAACCAGAAACAAACTAAAGATGAGAAGAATAATTTATACCTTGACAAATCAACACCTTGACAAAAGTGTGTTGTGTTTGAGGCAGAAGTTGTGTATTTTACGACCCACAGTTACATGTTGTCACTCAATAACGCTGTTACCTACTAACTGGGTTCTGGCCCAGGTGGGTGTCTAATTATTATATTTTTTTTCCTTTTTCACTTTTTTTCATGGTGGGTGTCTAATTTGAGTGGTTGGTTAGATGCAGGGTTTGGGTGAGGTGCGGGTTAAGTGAGAGACTCAGTGTCTAATTTCTCTGTTATGCGGGATAGTTTCCTGACATATATTAAGGATGGGGATCAGTAGGAATGATCCAATGATAGACCTAATGTACTGTATATCATGGTATGCGTCATGGGAGGGGTTGGTATTGTGATCTGTATCGCTGTGCAGCTGTGTAGTGTTTATTTGGTTGTTTGTTTTCTGTTTTGCTTTTGTGTGTTATGGTATTTGTAGAATACCTTGAATACGTATGTCATTGTTATGTTGCTTTGGGTTTGAAAAAAAAAAAATGTGAATTCCAAAAAAGGTGTGGGTTAAGTGGACAGGATTAGCGTCGATTTGGACAGTGTAGTTGAGTTGACGGAGAGACAGACAGACTTACTGCTTGACCACCTCCATCTGCTCCTTGACAGACATGCCTCCAATGCAGAGGGCGCTGCGCATGTTGGGCGCTCCCTCGTCCTCCAGCAGCTTGCAGTAGATCTCAATGATGCTGTGGGTCTGCCTGGCCAACTCTCTCTGCAGAGACAAGCACAGCATTAAGACTGGCCTGTCACGACTTAATTTGCCTTTGCTTGGTGCAGTAGAACAGCAATCTGCTACAGGATCTTACCATTTAAAAAAGGTACATGCCATAAACTCAATCAAATGAATGGGGGGCATAAGGAAGACCACTGATCTACTTGGCATGTGATCACAGCAAAACATCATAAAAGCATGAGTTCAGTACAGAAATCAACAGTCAAGAACACGCACACACTCAAAAGAAAAAGACTTGAAAATAAACTAATTCTAGGGGACACTTACCGATGGGCATATGATGAGGCCATAAGGCCCCTCTCGCTGGTTGAAGGGCAACCTCTTCTCCTGCTCCAGACAGAACATGATGATGGGCAGACAGAAGACCAGCGTCTTCCCCGAGCCAGTGAACGCAATGCCAATCATGTCTCGGCCAGAAAGACTACAATGAAACACAAGATGTATGAATGATAGAGTGCCAACAAACCTTGGCTGTTACTGTCGAAATATCATTTTTCATTTATTGCATGATGCACAAGGGTATGTTTGTACTCACACGGTTGGGATTCCTTGGATCTGAATAGGTGTTGGGTGAACGATTCCTTTCTTTTTCAGTCCCTTCAATATAGCTGTAAGTAAAACACATTATCACAAGTTCTACCAATTTTTCAAAAAAATAATATATTGACAAAAGTAGTGTTAAAAAAATCATCTTTAACCACAGAAGTCTGTGACGTGTGAAGAAAAAGTCTGTGATCTCTTACCTTGAGGGAGTTTCATTTCCCTGAAGCTCTTGATTGGTGGAGGAACCGCTTCCCCATCCACAAGAATGTGATATTTCTTCCTTACCCTGTCATGTCTTGCTGGGGGCATGCCCATGATGTAGCGAGGAGGCTTCCAACTGTACAGGTACACAAATGCACACATCAATACACTACATTAATATACAACGTAACACTTTAACCAGGCTTAGCACAGATCACGTACAAGCACCAAACTGAACAGTCTTCACACACCTTGTTTTGATTGGGTCCTCGTATGTGATGCCTTTAGCCATTTCCTTTACCGACATCAAAGCTGCAAGGACAATGTGCATGATTCAGAGCTTGGTACTAAGGCATAGATGGAAGTAGCACAGGATGATGATGGTGTGATGGAGTGATGAAGGAACTAGCTCTCACTTACCCCTCCCTTCTGCCACACTCTCCAAAATCTTCTCTTCCTCCTTCAGCTGCTTCTCTTTGGCGGATTCTTTGCGAGCTGAAAAATAAAAACAAATAATACTTCACTTGTATCTCCATCACTTGTCACATTGAACAGATTAAAATAGTGTAGAATTCCACTTAATGAACTATAATGTCATTATATTGTCTGTATATTGAGTTGTTTGGGAAAACATGCCTGCTTTTAAATGTAATTGTTTTTTAATGTAGACAGATCAAAAATGTACACACGTGTATAGCTGTCCTGCTACAGGTTCAGTCAACAAAAGTCTTTGAGAAAACATCTAGCTGAAATGGGTTTTGCCAGTGCACCACTACATATGATTATAAACCACTGACACGTCAGGCAATTCGCATTCTACTTTGTTAGCTCCACCAAAAAACATCAGACTGGTAAAGAATCCTTTCAAGAGCATACGAGTTTTACTCCATTCAACAATAAGCCCCATCAGCTGGTAGGCAAAACAGGTCTGCACCTTCTGCCTTCTCCTTGAGGTGCTGATGCTGGTCCAGCAGGCTGACGTTTGAGCGTGGGCCGAGCCCTTCGTCCTCATCCCTCTGCTCCCCACCGCTGTCCTTGTTCTCCTCCTCCAGCAACCCTTTCCCTCGCAGACGCTGGATCTTGTCCAACTGCACCATTGCACACAGAACAATACATGTCAACATCTGTGCAAATGCAACATAGGAGACATCTTCTCAGAGTATAACTTTTCTTATGCTAAAAGTAGGATGAAACAAGCTAGTTCTAATGTACATATATCAAACGGGTCATAACACCGTTGTCTGGAGCTCAGAGATTGCTATCTATTTTTAAAAAGGGAGAAGCAGAATGAGAGACTGAACAGTGGAAACACATGACAGCAGTGAAAGCAATCTGTGGTTTTGCAATATTCCTAATATTACCATCTCCTTTTTCCTCTGCTTGACGGGAATATACGGTACGTAGTCCTCAGCCTCCTCGCCCTCAGAGGCGGACTTCCCATCCTCGCCATGACCTCTCTGTGGAATGAAGCGTAAACAAAAAAGGCCGTTGCTAGATTTGAGTACATAGGAACATTAAGCAGTGTTGTTGTGTGCGCTGTATCACATATCTAGCTCCTAGTAGTCAGAACAGAAGACTACTGAGCTTTGACACGCTCAGAAAATTAAAAAAAATAACTAATTAAAAGGTCTCAGTCACCTTTTTGCCTTTGATCTGCGGATGCCACTGGCCAAAAACAATACACTAATATGAAGTAACATACTGCGACAACAGCCTCTGATACCAGCTATATAGATAACGTGCTTATCAATGGCTAGGTCTCTCCAGTATGTTAACTAGCAAGAAAACAACGAAACGTCATTTTCTCACTACTGTAAAAATAGTCTTGCACTGTTTGATCCAAGAGTCCACAATGGTATTTACCTAGCATTCGCTAAGTATAGCTTATTAACGTTAGCCTGGAGGCTTTTCGAACCCGCGACCGTTACCGCTAACCACCATCTTATCTTAAAAGAGCCAGACAAATACTAAGCACTGGCCGTGAGATACTGCATCATTGTTTTAAACAGAAATAAATAAGCAGCAAATAGTTAAGGTAGAGAAATAATCTGTTGTTAGCACCGCGGCTGGATCCCTCACGTTAGATGGCCACATACCTTTTTAAGTCTGTTTTCAACTTCCATTGTGCGTTTGTAATCACAATTATTAATGAATTAAACCCGTGACTGAATCATGTAGATAACTGGAAAAATTCCCTATGTATTTTGAAATTTAAAAAAGTTGAGAGTTAATTTGTTGCAAGGTAGCTTGCTAGCAAGATGTATCTAACGTAGCAGTCACGTTATCGCCTATGTTTGTTTCGACGATCTACGGAGACCTGGAAAGACTACGGAGACCTGGAAAGACTATGAAAAACGCGTTTTTCTGAGTCACTTTTTGAGAAGTTGTCGAAGTTGCTACAGTCTGTAGGCAGTATAAAATTATTTTAAAGAACATGTTATATTCTTTGAGCTGCATTAATTACACCGAATTGATGCTATGTCTCATTGGAACAGGAAATCAGCTTACAAATTCAAAAGCTGGAGAACCTCTCGCACTCTGAGGACCAACTACCCCTCCTACTGGTTAGTTTTTGTCTGAGCTTGTCTTCCTTCCTCAGTGAAAAGTACACCATTATCATTTATTTGCTTGGCTTTTTTTTGCCCCGTAGGCATGCCTGCCAAATCCTGACTGACAAGACTGACATGAAGATTAATACTTGTCTACATTGTAAATTTGGTCAAGGAATGCAAGAGTTGGAAAGAATAAGTATTAGTTAAATATTAATATTTGTTGGTTCATTAGTGCATTTGAATTGACTTCAAGCAATTTGTAAATTAAGTGAAAGACAGTTGCATTGAATAAGTAAACAATTTGGTTGGCTATTATTCTGTCATTGTAATGCACAATCTTTTGCAATAATTCTGTGAAAACATTATGATCACACACTTACCAAAGTTGTTTACCTGTTTTCAAAGAATTAAAACAGAGTCGGAAGTATGCACAAATGCAGTACTATATTAATTTCACACATTGCCCCATGTGTAAACCTGAAAAAAATCATTAAATGTTTGGACAGTTTTCAGATTATTATTATTTTTCATCCGTAATTTGCCATAAAAACATGACAATCTAAGACCTGCTTTTACTCTGCAGAGTCCTCATCTTGCTAAGTGTCCTTAGTCCTTTTCTGAAACAATCTACCTGTGATGGAGTGCCATCACTACAGATGAGTATGTGCTCTGACTGCCATGCCATCGAGCATGGCTCTTTGGCGTTGTGGTCAGAGTGCAGTTTTGGTACCCTGTAGACCTGGGTTCAAACCTAGGTGGGGTGACTGCTCTCTCCCTTCACTACATCACCCTTTAATCCTGGTTTGAGTTGTGGAGATAAACATACTTGATACTGCCCCTCTCAGGTCAAGCTGTTGAGACGACTTTGGCGTGACATGATCACTCCTAAGGACTGTTCTACCCTTTATTTCATTGACGGGAAACTGGCAATGAGCAAAGCGACGAGCGACAAACTCATTTACATTTACACATTGTGTACTAATCTGTGTTGTACTGTCCAAGCTACGTGTTTACCTCATAAGTTGATCCCCCTAATTGCCATTGTATTATTCAAACTCTACTGAGAGAGGTACTTTTCTAATATTACTCTTACTTTAGCATGTTTAATCAAAGTTAATCACTTCCTTCAGACATTCTTTGGTCGTTCAGCCAAATCTAAGCTAAGGAAGATTCAGTAGGTCATTAAGTTCAACGCAAGGTGCTTGTGCTGTATCTGCACCCACTTCCGGTGGAGTTCATTTCTTAACGTGCAGCTCCATGTGGCTGGTCAACACAGCTGGAGTTTATGCTTTGGCAGATAGAATAGCTCTGCCTCAGCTCTGTAATGCAGCTAGAAATGTTCCCTACGTACTACCAATGACCAAATGAAATACTGCACCCTACAATGCAGAAGTCAAGGACATTTGAAGACTTACTCAGATGACTTACTGTGTTGACTGGCCACTGGAAACTGCACTATGGTTCTGCACATCAAGCTGATGTATGCACCACGGCTTGTGGCATATTCAGTTTCCATAGCGCTTTGGTGTCTTGAGCAATACATATAATTGGTTGTTGGTAAAGGTGGTTAACTTGGGTTTGGGAACAAATAATTAAATAATGAAATACTAGAACATTAAGTCCTATCTGTCCAGTTGCTTACATCACAGGATTATAACATTGCAGTTAAGTTCTTTGTATAACCTCAGTGAATGTAATTAACACATGCATAAATCAATGGCGCGATTCCCTGCATGTCATCAGTCTTCACCGAATGAAATGCTTCAGCAAAATGAAATGAAAGGCTACACCCTAAGACTGCACACACACTCACACATGCTCTCTATACCCTTACTGTTAAAGCTGAGAAGACTTGTTGTGTACTGTATAGGCTTAGAGAGGTGGGGTTAGGGGGGTGGGGGTGGGGATGGGGCAAATGCCTCATTTCAAAGAGCATTACTGTCAGCTCCACTACAATCCAGTTGCAGTGTTCCGCTCAGCAGAATCTGACAGATGCAGGTGAAGAGATTGATGGCCCCAGCAGTTAACCATGCATTAGCTGAAAATAGATGGGCAAAACATCTCCCACTCCTTACACCACACACATTCACAGATATTGATGTGTTGATAAAGCGTAAGTAGACCCTCTCAGAATTGTGGGATTGGACCTTAACAAAGGCTTTTGAGCTCATTTTAGCGTGGAAAGGACTGCCTGGGTACACACAGACACACACGTTATGCAGTTTTAAACCCCTTGAGACTTGCAAGCAAAGCGTGACAGAATGACTGCTGCATTAAGTCACCGGTTTGCTACTCATAGGAGTAAAAAAAACATACTACCATTTCTCAGAATATATAGACTAGTATATCAGAGATATGGAACATCACTTAAAGGTACAGTCCATGATTCTAATCCCATACACTTTTTTCCTCAAATTCAGCTAATTGCTCCTTACAGCCCTCCAGCCGTCTGTTCAGTGTTTGTGTACAAAAAAAAACTCCAGTGTCCGTACAGTCCTGGCTCTGTAAATAGGAAACAAACATAGTGGCTCAGACTGAGTCATAAACAATCCCAGGAGGGATGTTATTTGGCTGCTGAACACAAATATCAACAACCTTTTACGGAACCGAAAACGAATCGCAGACTGCATTTGGAACATGGCAATACAGAACTTAACATTACTAGTACTCTTCACTAAAGCAGAAAACAATACTGCTGCCATTTCATCTTCCCAATTTGGGTGACCACACACACACACACACACACACCACCCTTTCCCTGTTCTGGCATAAAGCTATGCTTCTCGTTCATGGTGACTGTTGTGCTGTTTGTGGTTGGGTGGCTGATTGAACAAGCAGAAGCGGGTCCATGGAGCTGCTGGCTCAGAGGCTGGCAGAGCTCTGAAGACCTGTGGTCAAGCCGAGATGCTTGAGGTCTGACGAGAACATGAGCGCTCAGGTAAGAAAGCACACACCACACTGTGATTCATTTTTTTCCAAAACTGTAATGTTTTAATCTTTCTGCACGAAAGATTTTTCACAGTATCAAAAAGTGAATAATAATAATAATATTATTAATAAAAAAAAGACAGCCAACATACACTTGGCTGTTAAATGGTATAGTATAAATCTACATTCCGCTTAAGATGTCTTCTAGTCTAATATAACCTTGATAGCATCGGAGAGGTTGAAGAATATGAAAAGAGAAACTCAAATGTATTCATCTCAAACCTTCAAGCAAATGGGAGTCATCGAATAAATTCCCTCAAATCCTCGGTTTCCAAATTGTCAGTTTTAAACTGTCAGTTGATTTTTTTTCTTCTCAGAAGGAAGGTACAACCAGTTACCTTGATAGGAGCTTGTGCAGTGACTTGAACCCAAAAACTAGCAAGCAAACAAACAAACAAACAAAAAATCAAAATAAATGGAGTCTAAGTCACAAATGCTGTACCTTTGTGGTCAGTTTCTTGCAACCACAATAATGACCAACTCTGTACTTAGAAGTATTTGTGAGATATGGAAAATCAGGAGGAAGAAGACAGCGAGATAGAGAGATCATGTGACACATATGCTGTGATTGCATCTACACAGAGAGAAGGACAAGGACGAGCAAGACAACGGCAGAGGGCCTGATGCCAATAAGGCTGTTGAAGTGATTGGAGTGTCATTAGTGACACAGACTGCGCTCGGCTACAGCAGCATCGGGGACAGGACCAACACACCAATATGAAGTATTCATAACCAGGGGGGGGGGGGGGGGGGGTAGGGAATGAGGGGAATAGAACTTAGTGTGATGTGGGACTTCATTAGAATAAAATGAGCTTTGGAAGTGACAAGATCAAATAGTGAATTGCAATTGACACAGACTTTTGAAAACATGACGGGAAATCTCTTTGTTTTTGTTTTGTTTTTTGTTTTTCTCTCAAATATACTTGTTGCCTGTAAGCATCATGCAAGGGAATCACCCCTGTAACATCCATGTATAAGTGTTAAAACACAGTCATATATATATATATATATCTTTTTTTTAATCAAAGTTTATATTAGTGTTGAATTTTTTTTGCAAATCATGTTTAAAAAACAAAACAGAAACCATTTCATGTCACAATTTAAAACAGCATGGTACAGTACAAGGGCCGCCCACTATGGTCATCGACTCCTATATTTATCTGAAGCATAATATGACAGACAGGGCAAAAGAAATCAAACAATGTGTCCATACCTTTCCCTGTTAAAAACCGCAACCCCTCTGCAATGACCAGCATTCAGTCTTACGGATGAGCTGTGGCCAAGTCAAACCCACACAGCTGACTGTTGTGATCATGTGAGTTTTCTGATCATGGTGCTGTTTGACAGAGCACTAGAGAGAGGAACTTCAAAAAGCAGTTGTGTTTGGTCAAATGCATAAAAAAAGGGTCCTAATTTGTGAGTCAGTTTTCAGTTCGTCAAACTGAGGGAGTTCCCCCCCAATCTAGACCATAGATTCAGAGAGCGTGATTGGGAAAGGTAGGGCTCCCATGATAAAATGAACATGTCATGGATGGATTCTTTTCTTGCAACAGGTAGTACCTTTCAGAGCACACAAATAAACTGTTAGACATCCAAGGGGTAAAGAACTGTTAAGATGTGCCATATTTTCTGTGATAAAGAAAAGACAAAAAAAATGGTTTTATTTTAAAAGATAAAAAAGTAAGAATAACTTTAACACACAATGTATGAAGCAGACACTTGTATGAAGCAAAGAGCCTGAAACCTAAGACCCTTTCGTATGTTTTTTTTTGTTGTTGCTGTTGTTGTTGTTGACCAGGACAAGGCTCCAACAACATCAACTGCTAGCAGGTTGAGGGATGAGTATGGACATGTTGGGATGTTTTTTGTGTGTGTGTAAAATTCCATTTGTGGAGAGCAAGGTGAAACGACAGTTCTCAGTATGGCAGTCTATGTGAAGCCCGAGTGTATATGCGATGATGGATCTCAGTCTGGTCTGGGGTGGTGTGTTGTGTTGTGACAAATAGTCACGCTGGAAGGTCTGGGGGGGGTTGCCCTCGGTTTGGTGAGGGCTTCCATTACTGTGCTGCGTTCTTTTTGAGGGTAAAGTTTGACCAGTTAACAGCCACCTTCTGTCGCGTCTGTTTGGCCGAGTCAAGGCAGAACCTGAAAGGGGGGGGGGGGGAGAGAATAAATACTCTGGTGAGATTTTAAGGAGACGTTGAAGACAGGCACGGTCGGATCCACTGAATATACATATGCAATCAAAGCGACACTTACACAATCACAGAATCAATTATTAATGTCTCTGTTAATGTATCTATTAATTTCTTTGGACCGTTCATATGATAACCACTCTTGTGTTGTTGCCAGTAGAAGCAATCACAAAATGCAAAGTGCAAAGTAATTCCAATACCCACTCAGAGATAACAACTAAGGCATGGTCAAGTAATAGTCCAAAGGTATACACCGTCAATCTCATCCATTGCGTATGGATTATATACATTTATACCTAAATGAGAGGAATAACTGGGAAGCCTTGCAGAACGGGCATTCTAGAACTTTAGGTGATGCGTGCTCCAATAGCCAGCATGCTATGCCTATTTCTCCCAGCATGCAGCAGGATCATGTCAGTGTTAGTCATGCAGAGCTTGATGCATCATAGATCTTTGAATATGACTTTAAAAGTGTGTCTCTGTGTTTTAGATACGTGACATACCGGTATACAGTTAGAGTAATGTTGCCACAGTTACACAGATTTTCTAAAAATCACACTTCTGCAAATAATGAATCCCTGTCGATTAAATTCTAATTCAGTGTGTATATAATCAGCGTGCATATAATTTTCTATTTGTTTAAAAATGATAACATGGATCATGAGAAACTATCTGATGCATTAAGTGTTGTAGTAGGTTTTTTTCACTGCAATAACACTCAACAAGATCATGAAGCTTTTCATCTGTCTGCCCCATAACAGGCTGAATCAAAAGACTGGCGTTGCTACGGTAAGCTAAATTTAAGTTTGACAAGCCTAAAATAAGCCTAAAAGCTACAAAAACAAACTTGACACTCATATATTATCACCAATACTGTGTGCCTTTGAAACCTATGAAACACAGTAAAAGAAAGTCCAACACGGTAAATGTTACCGTACAGACTGATTAAATAATAGACTATGACTTATATAATATCCAACCAGCTCAACCTTAAACATTTCTTGTAATGCATCCATCCACTCAAAGATTGCCCTCACCTCTTGAAGTACTCAACCTCACGATCAATCTCATCCATTTCTGTTGGATCAAGGTCCTTGGGGAGGAACACATCTTCTATTGGATTGACACATAATGAAATCGTTAGAATTTAGACAAGCATCACAAAATACATAACATGTACATTGAGATAGAGACCAGGAACTGATAATGTTTTAGTAAAAACATGTCATTCAGATTCATCACCTATAGCCACCAACATGTGGCCACCAACAGTACACATAATGCTCTGAGAATAACTTTACATTTTACTTAGGTTAGTTACCAGGACAGAGATTTAATGTAGACCTTTACTCATTTGATTTTAAATAGTCACTCCCTATCTTTTTTATCTCAACAAATGTGCTCATCCTAAATGTTGAGTAGCAATTCATCTCACTTTATTATATATTTGTTTGTCATAAAGATGCTCAGAAATAACTTCTAACAACCATGAGATAATCATATCTGCCTCACAGCAGTGTGCGGGGGTGGGGGGATCATTGGCCTCACCAACTGTACTGCTGGGTTTATCTGGCTTGTTCTTGTTCTTCTTATTCTTGCCCTTAGCCTGCTGCTGCTGCTGGGAGTTAGCTGGAGTGCTGGAGTTGGCGTCGCCGTCACTCTTCCCTCTCGGCGTGTTGGTGCCTGCATTGGACACGCCCCTCACGGAGCCGTTCTGCTGATGCTGCTGCTTGGGTACCTTGGCGTCCTCATTCTTCTTGTGCCCGGTTCTCTGGCTCTCTGCTGTGGCCTGGCATTGCGAGGCGTGCTTCGGCCCGCTCTTGAAGGGCTTCTCGCCATCTGATACTACTGGCCGGCTTTCAGGGCCCTTCTGCGACTCTTGTCCTGTTTTGGCGGGTTTGGCTGGGTTGGGCTCCTGCTGGGACTGCTGGTCCTGTTGTTGCCTCTGCTGCAGCTGCTGCTTCTTGCCCTTCTTCGTCTTGGCTCCAGCTCCGGTGGTATTCTTGGCGTCCGGGGCCTCGTCCTTGGGCTTGGTTGGCGGGGCCGGTCCGGGCTGGGTGGCTTCGGAGCCCGGGGCCGGGCTCCTCTCTGGGGAGCGGATATGGATGAGTCTGGACAGGCTCGGAGTGGAGTTGAGCCGCTGGATGTCCTGAGCGGGCACCGTGTTATTGATGGTGGTGGCAGCGGTGGAGGCGTTTGTGGTGGTCGTCGTAGTAGTAGTAGTAGCAGCAGCGGCGGCAGCAGCAGCAGCAGCAGCAGCAGCAGCAGCGTCCTCCCAGCCATTGACCAGCTCCAGGTCCCTCTTGAGATCGCGCAGCGAGAGCGGGGCCATGTCCAGGTCGATGGGCTGCAGGTCGGACGAGCCGTTGAGGTGCGACAGCAGGTGGTTGCCCTCCAGCGTGGCGGCCTTCTTGGGGAAGTCGTTGACGTCCAGGTTGAGGTCGTACATGCTGAACGACGCGCGGATGGAGTCTTTGATGGTGTTCTTGATCTCCTCCAGGCGGCTGGTCAGGAAGCTGTTCACCCGCTCCAGCTCCAGCTGCGGCCACTCCAGCAGGCGGCTGGCCTCGCCGTCCGGGGGCGAGTCCTCCTCAGGTTCCGTTGGGGAGGGGTGCGGGTCTTCAAACATCTCCTCCTCATTACACTGCTGAGCCCTCTCCTTTTCCTGAGGGAAACAGTAACGGACACATTCAGTACTTACAGCTGCCTGAGCCTACAAATGGCTATAGTGACCAAGCACTGATATATACACGCCTTGCTTTTCAGTTAGAGATATCGCTGATAGCACATGTGGTTTTGATTTGGGATATTCCCCCCACATTTCGCAAAACAAAACTTCAGCTGTGAAAATACAGGGAGTGCATTTCATACCAGTACTACATTCATGAAATCATAATATGAACATGACTTCAATTTGGCAATGTGTGGATTTCAAAAGGACAAAGTAAATACACAGTACTTTTTTCTTCTGCTTGTGCCTGGCTCGCTTGGCTGCCTTGGCACTGTTGACGGGCTTGGGCTCGCTGCTGTTGATGAAGTCGAGCAGCTCGTCCACGTCTCGATGGTCAATGGCACTGGGCACGGCCGGGTCCGAGTCCTGGCGCGGCGGCAGCTCCTCTTTGCGCCGCGTGAGACGGGTGCGCAGCTTCTCCCGGATCTCGGCGTAGTTCCGGCTGGTCGGCGCCGCAGGGGGCTAAGGAGACGGAGGGAGAGTTTCCATCAAACCGTGGGATCAACGGCGAGAAAAACATGAACGGTCAATCTGTTGTTTTTGGAAGGCTGAGCCCTAGCCCTTCTGGGATAGGAGGAGTGTTGCGTAAATGGGTTTCTCATTTCCAAACAGACGCATCAAAGCCAGAGAAATAACACAAGTCAGCCAGTCAGACAGACAGGGTAAACCTGGAGATATCAGCTACAAGTAAAAATAACTAACTTAATTCATGGTTGAGAACTTTGCACCAATCAATAAACAGCATATCAGAACTAATCTGTACTATACAACTTCATTATTCTAGACTCAGAGCACCATTTACTCTTGGCCCCATGAATGCACAAGCATAGTCTAGTTACCGCGTTGTGTCCGAAGAACTCGCAGTAGCAGCAGTCACAGTATTTCCCGTCCTTCTGATTGGTGGAGGAGGATGCGCAGGAACTCCTTTCCGAGCTGCTGTCCTCGTCCTCCCCATCCTCCAGTTCACAGGGGGGGTGACACAGCGTCCCGTTCGCCAGCTTGTGCCCTTTACATGCCTGGTCCCTAAAAAAATTCAAGATTCAAATAAATTATGAATGTGTCTCTGAATCCATACTTTCCAAATTTCTTCAGAAAAGTTTCTTAGAAAACAAATAAAAACAAAGTATGAACCAGTTTAAACTCTGACTCCATATTTTCTACAAATTCACCCCTATTTTCAGAGACAAACTAAAGACTACTGCACACAGATATCCCTTTAACCTTTTTTTTTTAAAAAGATCAGAGACAAAAGACAAGAAAGAGCAAAGAAAGATACTTCACTTCACTTCACTCCTATACTATACTATACAAAAACACCTTGCCTGCCACTACAGATACTTATACACGGCCATTTCCGCTGTTTTAAGACAATGCAATAAATGGCACCTACCTGCACGCCCCTGCAGGTAAGTGGCCCACGTTAGACATGGTAACGCCTCCACTGTGACCGTTGCACGGGTGGTTGCAGCCCATGATGGGAGCAGCCAGCTTGCCATGCTGAGAGCTGACTGTGGGAATGTGGGAGTTCTTGCAGAGGTCGGCCTTGTGCAGGGCGTTTGGGCCCTCCGATCCGGCTGGGGGGTGTTTCGACGGCGGGGCGTGCAGAGTGCCTGGGGTCAGCGGAGAGA
The DNA here is from genome assembly GCF_900700415.2 of Clupea harengus. Classification (NCBI taxonomy): domain Eukaryota; kingdom Metazoa; phylum Chordata; class Actinopteri; order Clupeiformes; family Clupeidae; genus Clupea; species Clupea harengus. The sequence continues at coordinate 10,026,051 of NC_045171.1, forward strand.
ACGGGGCGTGCGAGGGCGGAAGACCCGAACTGGCGGAGCCTGCGTGAATGTGCTGGCCGCCGCCGGAGGTCTGTTTGGGCGGCAGCAGGGAGGAATGCTGAGAGGAGAGGCCCGTGGGGCTGTTGGGGGGCACCGACAGGTCTGGGTGTTGGTGGTGGTCAGCTGGGTGGAGCGCTTCACCTTGGGATCACAAACACCAAAGGAATCGACCTCAATCTCAAAGGATCTCAATCGACCTTCAGACACTAACCTGGTAAACTACTGCAATTTCCTCTGAGGTATCTCTATAAACTTTCACAGAACCCACCTGGAGGGGTTGGTCGCCTGCACATTGTTTTGAAGTGTTTGGGGGTGGTCTTGTGAAGGTCTGCAGAGGTAGACAGTGGCGAACCAGGAGACGTTGCACTGGAATTCTGGGACGCTGGATGACTGTAGGGACAGACCTTAGGCCCTGTCACCTTGGGGGCTTTCCCAGGGGCATCGTGACACGATCTCTTCTCATGACAACTTGGTCCCACCGTTCCACCTGCCATGGCAGAGCAAAGACAACACATAAACAAAGCTAAATACAAATATTCAATTAACATAAACATCCTGTAACACAAAGAAAATCTTATTTATAAGGAAACTAAATGAATATTTAGTCAATTTGGTCATAAAAGTATAGAACTGGCTTCCACATATCTGCAGATCTTAGGAGTAGCGAGTTTCCAATTGTAATAGCCTTTCATGCATAAGACAAGATGTTTTTCGGGGGAAACTTAAAACGAGTGCAATTGCATTCTACAGACTCTCCGCTTCCTGACGATGGCACCCTGATGATGGCTGACCTTGTTGCGAGTGTGAGGCAGCGTTGTGGGTGCAGTGCACGCCGCCGTTGGTGTGGGCGGAACTCCACAAGCCCGAGAGCTTGTGAGCTGACAGGAAGGAGCTGGGGTCCCAGTCCACCGAACTCTGCTCGGGGAAACCGTTGCCACACGTCTGCGACTTACAGGAGGAGGAGTGCGACAAGGGTGACTGGAAAAAAAGAGAGAGTACACAGATTAAGTAGGACAAGATCAGTGGCCCAAGGACATGAACATTAAGAGCCCACCAGCCAGTTCAAAGCCAGTTCACATTCATCTAACAAGAGAAGATGAACTGAACTGTTGTAGGACTCTATCAAATGTTATTTTTGGAAGGCCATCACTACAAAATGGAAGTTCACAGTGTAGTGACATTTGCAGAATGCTGCCCAAGTTTCTTCGATGACATTCATGATCGCTGCTAACTCTCTGGTTAAACAAAACAACTCGGCAGCAATTCCAAAACTGGGGTCTTAAAACTTAACATGTTGAACTTTTTGGAAACCTCAACTAATTGCAGCCGACATTCTAAAACTACAGATTTGACAAACAAAACAGTTTAATGCTTTAAACCCCTGTCATGTCATCAGATATTTGTAAACTGACTTGAAGACTATTTTGACATCTGATTCCCACAGAAATTAAGCTTTCACCTTGCACTACACTCAACACAGTTGTCGTGCTTAAACTCAGAAGTAGATTTAGTTCAACTGCTGGGAACTGACTCCATGATATCATATTACAGTTTTTGGAGTTCAAACAAGAGCCTACCTATCTAATTCATACACAATTCAGCCACAATTCTTTACATTTTTGGTGCATGACATTTTACTTTAAAGGAAAAATTTGTGCTGTTTACACCAATTACTGAAAAGTACAAATACATCTATAGTGTGACTGTTAGACTGCACCCGATGTCTTCTTATTAATATACCCCACGGTATATTCATGGGACACGAATCTGACTTCAAAACACAGAAATGAGTAATCATTTCAACAACATGTACTGCTGGTACAGCAGCATATTGTGTTTGGATAACACCCCGGAAAACTCTAAATTAATAACACAACAGTCCCTTAAGACAGTGCCACTCAAGCACCAGTCATGATCCAGCACACACCCACCGGAGTAACCTGCTCCTGTACTGCCCTCCTCTCGTCCTCCTCCACGCTCTTTTTGCAACTCTGGCAGATCCACAGCGGCACTTCGCCCAGCAGAGAAGGCACCGAGTCCGCTTGTTTACGGCCTGGGACCTCCCGGAGGAGAGCCTGAGGCAGAGCTGGCACCGCGTCCGCCAACTTGGGAGCGGGGAGCCCGTTCACAGAACTTGCACCCCAATCCTTGAACTCTCGATGGCATAGCAAGCAGCAAGTATGCATAGACTGAATAACAGGAAGAATAAAATACAAATTTATATTTATTATGGAGTAATAAATAACTGACAGTATATCTTAAATACAAGGAGGTGTGGTGCACTTCATGATACAAGCCGGCTTGATAAATCAATTAGTTATATCAATAACGCGTTAATATCTGACACACTGACAGTACATGTTTGAAGGCTGACTTGGTGCTGTACACAAAAATGCAAAGTAGATTCAACCTTGACATTGAGGACAACACATGCAGAAATGTTACTTTCGAAACGCACGTTAAGTATATCTGTCACACCTCGAGAAAAAACAAAGAAATTAAAGAAGAGTTCCGCGTCTGCGTCAAGACAGACTTAAATTTCAATGTTTCGAGTTTCTGACATTTCGTACATACTATCTGGATTAACATGCAATAAAGCGTAACGAGGCAGCTACACTCTAACACTGCCATAATTATGGCACCTATTGATAAACTACTCGACGTTGACTTGCATAATAAACTTCAGAGGAATACGCGAGGACATGTATCTAGTAAAGTTATTGCTACTTCTGAACAAGGTTTACCAAGAAGACGTGTCGCGGTTAGCTGTTTGGAGTACAAGCATGAACAGATAGCCAGCTAACTTACCTACCTAGTCTGGCGGATGTTAGCTTGCTAGCTAGCCATCACCGTCAGCTCAGTCTGGATGCGCAAGACTGCTAGCTACCACCTTTGCTTCAATTGAGAAGATCTACCAAGCCCGTCGCCCTGACGGTATGATCGTGCACGGTGTACTGTGAGCAAGGCTGCTGTATGACGTTTATTTATTTATTTAACGTTATTGGAGCTAACAAGCTATATGCTCCGCCCGATCGAAGTAGCTACAAACAGATCACATTTAAGAGCATACTGTATATTTCCGTCCCGCACATATCTCAATTCCACCTCAAACTCTGCCGAATGAGGTAACTTATCTGGATGCATAGTTAAATGGTAATTAGAAGGATTGTTTGGAGGACCAGTTAGCGAATTACTTTGGCTAGCTGGTTAGCTACCCTACCTGATTCGCCCTGGCCAGTCTATCCACTCCTGCATCTCCACCGCCACCAGCTGCATCGCCGGGAGAGACAGGGCTCTTCGATAAGGTCTGCTGCTGTCCGGACAATGCATCCTTCTGACCGACTCCTTGCTGTTTGCTTTTCTTCCTTGCCATCGTGAAAGTATCCTTTGAACCCTTTGGCCCAGTTTGCACCAGTTTACAGGTTTAATAAGACACACTTTCGATTCTTCTAGCACCACAAATGTTCCCTATCTTCTCTAGGCAAGACAACAGTCAATATGGCGGAGGGCTGGCACACTGGCGAGTTCAGAGGTCAGGGATAGTACTGGCAATATGGCTTCCATAGAGATGGATTGAATGAGGTTTTTTATGCACCATATTAACTGAGGGCAATATTTTACAGGTAAGCAAAGGCCCCTTGTACATTTTATGCTAGTGCTGCATGTGTTTCTGATTCTCTCTCATTGTTTATGTTACTGTTAATGTTTTGTGTGTAAGTCTTTGTTTTTGTGTCAGGTTTATTTAGTTTTTTCTTACTTGTGCCTTGGCACTCTCTTGGAAAATACTTAGGTAGGCCTACATAATTATAGTGAGGTGCAGCTGGCTAAAGAGTGCTATAATGGGATAGGCCAGTTCAACCTTAGAGTGCCAAAATAGTAATTTTACACAGCGTAACTTTACTAGATACAAATCATTAAGGCTTATTACATTATAAAATCCAAGGTGAATATGATGTTTTTGGATGTCTGCTATGTAAGCCATAACATTTGATTTATTACTGAAGTTTGATTAAACAAAAGTAATCAACTAAGCATGTCATTAACCCATGCAATTTTAATCCTATAACACAGATGAGAAGTAACCTATTTAAACCATAGTGTAAATGGGCATACTTTGACTGAGATTGAAAGGGTATTAGAGCATTGTGTGTGTGCACCTATGTTTGAGTGTTAGGAGTGTTCAGTGCATCAAACTCTCTTGGGGAAATATAATGTTACCTGGCTTATTAATACACTAGTGTATAAGGAAACATGTCTTGCTAAACAGATTTGGAAGAATTGTCTGTTGTTGTGTCTGAAGTCTCCCACTTTTAAAAAATCTGAAAATTTGAAAATCCTCTAGTGTGCACCAGGCATAATTGAGCAGCCTAAATTGGTGATGCAATTACCTTGGTCACCAACTGGTGGCAGCATCTGCATTCAGACAGATTCTGAATACTCTGCTGGTCGTTTCTCTTTCCATGTCGATTTTAATTAGGTCAATTTACAATTGCAGGTCTATGACAGCATAGACATATGACGGTAGTTCCCAAAGTTTCATGGCAGGCCCCCCTTTGACAATGAGGAAAAAAATGCCACCCCAACACACACAAAGACTGAGATGAAAAAATGTTCAACGTTTGAACAGCTTACATTTCCAATTGAATCACTTAAACGTTAATAAATCAGTTAATCAGTTAAACATTGGATCAGTTAATGTTAGACGCATGTCCATTGTATTAATGATTAGGCTATATATCCCTTGTATCACATAGCAAACATATAACAAACTACACTGGCCATATGATATAAGTACAAAGTAGGCTATAAACCATCACCAAAAAGGCCTACGTATGGATAACATGTAGGCTTGTAGATGAGGTTCCAAAAAATGGTTACCACAGAGTGAAAAATGTGTATATTTTCATAATGTAATTTACGTTGACATGACACTGTTTTTTCTTAATCTTGACTGAAATCATCAAAGTCACACAACAAACGAAAAAGTTAGCCTCTATCCTGAACTTCTCCAGGTCTTATCCCCAACTTCAACTTTATCCTCATTCATCGCACATTCTGCCCTTACGCGCTCCTGCGGTGGCGGAGTGAAGATGGCGGATGTAGTAGGAGCTGGACTGTCAGATGAAAAAGAGGCAGAAAACGACGAGAAGAGAGGGGAGAAATGCGTCAGGAACAGAGGCGTAAGGATGGGTGAAATAAACACAAAAGACATGGCCGAAACGCTGAGTTTTTACCAGAGACGTACGGTGAGAAAGGAGCAACATGACACCCCAGGTGAGTTTGTTTTTGGTTCGAGCTGGCTCAACCATCATTTTCTGACAGCTGACCTTCCAACGTGGCTTATAAACTGGGTTTGAGAGCGGGACTTGAATTCTAAATGTACTTTAAAGGCCCGTAAAAAACGACTCGCACAAATCTGCCCCTCTCCAAGAATATGCATGTGAGGTTGTATTCAGTAGAGAGATGGGAAGTGCGTGTTGTTATTGGGAGTTCGACGTAGCTTCGTAGCTAGCATAGTTGAAGTAGCAAGCTAACAAGCTAACATGAACTGTGTTGTCCCTCTTATTTTTTACCTTAAATGCTCCCAGTTGGTCTGCGTTTGAGCTAGCGATTAGTTCCTTTTTGTAGTTAGCAAATGTACTAGCCAACGCCTTGGCCACTTAAGTTAGTTGGCGTGATCTCAACAATCCGATGACTGACAGGGATTGAGTAACACTGTAGATAACTGAGAAGATAACTGTTTAATAATTGTACTTCATTTTTTTGTCCGTGTGGTAGAACGACCAACTTCGAGCCGAATTCGAATCTGAATTTTCGACATCTGTGGTTGTTGTGCAAGAAGGTCAAAGTTAGATATGATGTCATTGAAAAACTAGCCATATCTGTGTTTCTTTATGTAGTGCCAAATCATTGTTTCTTGACATAATTCGTAGTGACATATTTGTTGGAGGCAAACACTATTACCAGACGTTCTAGTCTGTTGGTGTTTTGAAGAGGGTCCTCACAGGGTGCCAGACGAACTAGAAATAATCTTTGCGCATGGGGTCAAATGGGGTAACTGCCAGCTGGTGTAAGTGAGCAGGCTGTGCTGTTAATCCCCATATTTACATTCTCAAAGATTCATACCTTCTTTAATGATGAGCCCGCTGACTGAAACATGAACTTTGCCTTCATGACCATACAGTGTAATACAATAACAGCAAGCTCTTGGCGTGTGCTGTTGTTAACTGTCACTAGAACAAACCATCTGATAAAAGGCCTGTTGTGTGTATCGGGTGGCATTAGTACACATAGTAATGTAAGGAATGACGTTACAGTGGCCACTAACGATCACAAACAACAACTGAAACGTTTACAGTCAAACTAAAATCTAACCACAAAGCAAAGGATGTCAAATTCAGAGTAGAATGTCCAGGAAAGGCACCAAAAACGGAAAAAGATATATATTTTTTTTAGAAAGCTGATGTAACCGCTGTTCTGAGAGTGTTAAGAGACTGTCAGCTATTGCTACTGCTAACAGCAAGTGCCATCTAAAAGCAGAAGAATGCACACAGTTTATGTTGTCTAAGCTTAAGCCCATGTTGTTGAGAATTACTAAGGTTCTAAGCCAAATGTGCAAACATTGATGAATGTTACAATGACAGTCAGCATATGTCCTGTCCTGTTTTAACATATTGCTTCCTTCTATTGTTGCCAATTGTTTTTGAGGGTCACTGGGGTAATATCACTTGGTCTTCTGTTGTAGACTCAGACCCGTCCCTGCTGCGGTTCATGTGTGCGGAACTAACCAGGGGCTACTTCCTGGAACACGACGAAGCAAAGTACACAGAACGCCGAGAGAGAGTGTACACATGCATGAGAATCCCCGGAGAGCTGGAGAGGGTAGGCCCCCCTTTCACACACAGACTCACTCACTCACTCACTCACTCACTCACACAGACAGACAGTCAGACACTCGTTCATGCATTCATCCATTCACTCATTCATTCACACATTCATTCGTTCATTCATTCACCCATTCACACATTTATTCATTCATTCACCCATTCACACATTCATTCGTTCATTCAGTCACTCATTCATTCACACATTCATTCACATATTCATTCACTCATTCATTCACTAATTCAGACACAGATATACAAACGCACGCGACACATGTCATTGCCGTTATTGCACACGCTAGCTCACATACTTCATTGTTTTCCAGGTACAGACTCTAGAAACCTATGGGTTGTCTTTGAGCCTATTGTAGTGCCTCAGGGAAAGCCCTACATACAAAGACATGGAGTTCATTCACCTCAGCACAGAAACATAACATGTATCTTCTGAACATGTCACAGGCCACGTGTACAGGTATTTCAACATGCAGGACTTAGTTCATGCAAGTGTTGATAAGATAGCGTAGCTTTGGGTTTCTGTGGATTACTGCTGTTAGAGACCCCGGGTTTTGTCCTACTGAATTCACTTTTTTTCTGTGTCTATTAGTGAACACTAACACTGGATGTTTTCCAGTAATCTGTCAACGTAACGTAACAAATGTAGCCCTCCTAAACAAGGACGAACAACATCTGTCACCAAGAGCAATATTTGCATAATTTCCAATACACAATTTCAACAAAAGCCTTGAAAAAAAGAGGATGAATTTATTATAATAGATTGAATTAAATGATTTGCTTTGATCATAGAAAATCTCCTGTTCATACAGATGCAGTAGGCCCAAAACAGCCAGTAGATGGCGTAGTTGTTCAATATGGCCAAAACATCCCTCAGTAACAAGCCTATCACACCTCTATCCTCTGTCAATTTAGATTCTAGAACATGTGATATTATTAAGTATATTAAGAAGTTCCCCTGTTTATTCTACACAGCTCATACCATTCTGTAGCCATACACAGACCTTATGTTGTGTCTTAATGTAGATGATTAAATGCACCCCCTACTTGGACAAGGCTTTGTGGTATACACATACACAGGCACAGACTCGTGGGTAGGAGATCAGTCTAGAGGCCTTGTGGAAACATCAGAGGGGCATCACCGTGGTAACCTCAGGGACCAAGAACTGTTTTATCCACCTTAGTCTTAGTACTAGTTTTATTTTCTGAAGATGTTTACACACACACAAACACACATGAGCACTTGAAAATATTCAGAGCACAGACTTCACTCTTGGTCTTTTCTGACAGAGACCTTCTAGAATGTCTGTTTAAGACATTTTTAAACAAATCTCTCAGATCACCTCCACTCAACGTCGTAAATACCTCCTGACCGCCCACACAAAGAGCCACTGAAATAAGCTTCAGCCAGTGCTCCCAGAGCAAATCAATGCTTTTCAGCTGCAAGCCTTTGGACATCATGAGAAGTGTAGCTCAGTCAATTGCCATGCTTTTATAATAAGCAGCTTAAGAATCACAGGAGGTTTTCTATTGTTATCAGTAGCCTACCTCTTCACCTAGAGCTGGAATGTCAATGTTATCAGTAGTAGAAGGGAGTAATAAAAGAGTCATTAATTGCCCTATCACCCTCAAAATGGCTGGCATCAGTAGGTATTTTTCCTTTGAAAAGATAGAATATACGGGTGTTTGGCATTCTCTGTTAGTGCCAAGGGTGCCGGTTGCTTTTGCGTTAAGCCTTTAAAAGAGGTTTCTGTCTGTGTTGTTGCCGTAATTGGCATCTCCTGACAGTCTGCACTTCCCGGTTTAAAATGTTGATGAAGGCTTAATTGGGTCCCCTGAGCTGTGTCCCAGGGAGTGTTTGTTCTCTCTTTAACGGAGTTTTGCAGGCTAACCGATTTGGCTGTAGTTAGAAATCAACTGGTTTTAGACGTTCATGTTCATGTTCTATAGGCTGGCTCTCTGTTTGAGTGAGAAAATAAGCTTTTCTAGCCCACATAGACACTCATTCACCAGTGGTCGGTATATACTCAAGTGGGCACATGTTAAGAGTATGGTCGCTGCTGTTTCCTCAGGTAACAGTTGTTTCTGGGACTACAAGCCAAGCCATTCTAGGAACAACACGAAGTGCCATGTAAAAGCAGTGCATTTCTCTCCTTTCCGATACCCCAGTTTATACTTTTATTACTATTTAAAGCTTTGTGTTCATTCTAATTGGCACACTAATATGTAATAAAATATTTTATTACATTGGAAATATTAACAAAACTAAGTCTAGCAATAGGCTACAGCATAAATCTTTCAAGCACACTGTAGTTGCACATTACTGTACATAAATCCCTTGAAGTGACGCGTGTAAATTGAATTGAGATAAAAAAAAAATCCTGTGTCCAGACCATCATAAACCACCTCTCTCCATATCCCCTCGCTTCCTTTGCTGACTCCTTCAATATTTGATGTAGCCAGCCAGCCAGCTAGGTAGCTAACAATGCTAGCTTAGAATCTTTGCGTAAGTTTAAGAAAGCATTACACAATATTAGCTTACAACTGTTTTGCTATGCAGTTTTCGCTAAATTGAGTTTGTTATGAGTGGATTTACGTCTAGTGGCATTTGCATTGGAATGCAGTTTAGGAACAATTTACCTGCTACTGGCAGGAAATAGAATTTTGAGTAAGAAGGCGTATGTGAATGACCTCACAAGCTCGAGTTTTCGACGACTGGCTGAGGTACTTGATGTCCCATTTATAACATAATAAATGTAGTCCCCGGATCAACTGTGACACGAGGACATCAGAGCGACCTTGAGATTGCCATCATCACCATCACCACTCAGCAAAATATATTTTAGAGAAGATATCCACATTGGCAGTAGCTAAAATAGCATTGTTTGTGTTGCGTCCTGCAGCTGATGACCTTCGGCGTGTTCCTGTGTCTCGATGCCTTTCTGTACGTGTTCACTCTGCTGCCACTGCGGACTTTCCTGGCCCTGCTGCGCATCCTCACCATACCCTGCTGTGGACTCGGGTGAGACGCACGCACGCACGCACGCACACTGTGTGATGTAACTGAGACTTACTCTCACCCATTCATTGTGAAGCGAACCCCCCCCCCCCCCCCCCCCTCCACACACACACACACACACACATTTTGACACACGTCCATACACTCTTATAAACACACCATATTTGAGGTATTACTCCAACTCTACCAGCCTTCCCAGGTAACGTGTTTTTACCCTCTTGACTGCTCTCTCTCTCTCTCTCCCTCCCTCCCTCCCTCTCTCTCTCTCTCTCTCTCTCTCTCTCTTTCTCTCTCCCTCCCTCCCTCCCTCTCTCTCTCTCTCTCTCTCTCTCTCCATTCACCTCTCTGACTTGTCTACTGTTACTAGTAGGGTCCTCTCACTGTTTCTGTTACCTTTAAAAATCTGCCCCCCTACCCTGTTGCTCTTCCCCCTTTGCCCCTTTGCTCCTCTGTTTGTTGTGTGTTGGGCCTAACGGCCTGTGTTCTTCTGCCTCTTCCTCTGCAGGGCAAATGTCTGCCCATACTGCAACAGGAGCAGGTAGGCGCAGCAGTGCCCGTGTTCGTTCCGCTGAATGTCTCCTCCATCCTCATGCCATTTGTCAGATGTGTGACTATGGGTGGGGAGGCTGAGGGGCGTGGCTGGCTGGCTGGCTGGCCGCCTGACGCAGTGTTGGCATGCTCTGGCCCCCTTTTTAGAAATGTGGGGTTGAGCTGGAGCAGAGAGCGTGCTAACACTGCCGCTAGGTGTCAGATGTGTGCTAGGCGTGCATTGGGTTTGGCTTGGGGGGGGAGGAGGTGGGGTGGAGTGGGTGGGGTGTTTGTTACCCCCGGCATCCACAAGCTTACTCATTCGTCTCCCGTGAACTGTCCCCCACCAACCCCTCTCCCCCAAACCATCACCATCTCCGCAGCTCTGTTTTTCATCGCGTTCTCCCCGTCCATGCACTCTTACTCCCACATGAGGAGAAGTTGTGGGTTTTCTATCAAATTTTTATGTAAAACCTCTGGTTTCGAGGCAGATGAAAAAGTCATGAGAAAACACAGAATAAATCAATACCTTCCAGAACTTTTCCTCCCACTTCTCCCTCACTGAACTTTCTTGCCGCATCCATAAAGCCTGTGCCTGGATCTTTTTGTTTTTGAGGAGAGGCTCTCAGGGGCCCCAGCCGTTGCCTGTCCGCCTGCGGGGCCCTGCTGGCTGGGGTTGCTTCAGTTGCCGCGGCCCCTGTGTGAAAGATGGGAGAGATCACATTTCCAAAAAACACACACAGACAACACCACACAGACAACACCACACAGACAACACCACACAGACAACACCACACAGACAACAACACACAGACAACAACACACAGACAACAACACACAGACAACAACACACAGACAACAACACACAGGCAACACACTAACACGTATAACACACACAATACACACACACACACAGACAAACATGCACACACTAACACAGATACCACACACACACACATGCTCAGCATTGGCAGATGGCTCCTATAGCCTAAAGCATTGCAGTATGCACACTGTTGTTCTGTATGCTTCACAGCAGAGAGAGAGGAAGGCAAGGGCTGAGCTGCATTTCAAAGCCTTCACTCACCCAAGTGCAGTTAGGTTTTGTCTTCAGGTTTTTAGCAGAGTGTTATTTTATACTATTCATACTATTTTATACTTGTAGGGCCATCAGGGATTACTATTTATACTTACCACAGTAGGTATTTGAGGCCGTGATCACTGAAGCTTCTCATAATAGTGATGCCATGTAGAGTATCCTCTCTTGCATATGATGTTAAATTATATATATATAATGGATGATGCATAATGGGCAATATAGACTTAATGTAGCTGTGGGTTACGAGGGCCCTAAGCTGACTGAGTTTGAGAGCAATTACTATGTAAGGCAGCTGCCCCGATGCAGCAAGCTGTACGTATGCATGTCGCGCTAACACTGATTTTACTGCTGGAGAATTTGGAACAAGCTAAGAGGCTTGCGTCAGCCAAAGGATTTGCTGCACATATTTTAGGTGCCTGTAATATGGAATGGGATGCAATATATTAATGCATTTCCCACTGCATCCAATCAGGACCTTGTCGGAGTTGATGCGGCGCATTCTTTCGGAATTTCATGCATCATGTTGCGCTATCTTTGCATGTGCTAATTTTGTTGTGTAAAGCTTCAAGGCGCAATTTCAGTTTGTTGACAGGGTCTGTGTGGAATGATGCATGTGTTTATGTTTGCCTCTCTTTCTTGTGAATATGTCTGCACTGAACTAAAAAAAAACTGCTCAAATATTGATCTTAGACCAGTGCAGACTGCTAGGGGGATTTGTGTGTATATTTTGTTTTGCTCAAACAGAATTTGACTCTCTGGACTTTTTTTTATGTGTTATTTATTTTCAATATCACTCAAAACACATGGATTAAAATTGCACTGTGATCATTAATGCAGGTTGTTGGGTTGGGAGGGACGGTTTTATTTGTATCTCTGCATACTTGTTTTGTGTCTGTAGAGCTTCCATCCCTTAGCATGGTTGATAAATAAATCTCAGACAGTCAGAAGGTAAACCAAAGGGTATGCGGAAGACAGTCACAGTGTAGCAGCTGCTGGAAAACAGTCAGAACTGACCTATGACCTTGCACACATTCATGTCAGGCGGTCAGTCTGTCAGTCAAACAGTTGCTCTGGCCTTTAATGTTAGGCACCTTCTAGGAATTAAACTTCTGTGCCACCAAAGAGAGAGCATGAAAGTAGGCTCCCCACCCACACCAGACTGTAACAGTGAATGTATGAACAGTACCCAGGTCCATAAAATGATGGCCTTCTAGAACCCTCCCATCAAAATTGCTCCTTTGCTCTTATATGTGTGTGTGTGTGTGTGTTTGTGTGTGTGTAAGAGTAAGACTGAGAAGCATCTCTGACCACTAAAAACATCTATAGCTTCACACACACACACACACACACACACTGCAGGCAGGAAGGAAGGAAGGAGACAGAGCCTCATGAAAGTAGGCTACATCACAGCCACCAGTTCTTCCACCTACTCCTTTAAAACAAACACCCTCACACTTGCTATCATGACATCCTCGTGCACGCTAAACTACACACTGACCCCAGCAAAGGCATCTTGCAAGCACAGCACTCTGGCATACATGTGCCCAACAGTTGACCGCAGAGCGTCAGTGCCCAGACACTATCAAATTCAGATCGTACACTAATGCCAGAGTGCCAAGAGGCCAGGCACTATCAGGTTAAAGATGTACTCCAGTGCCAGGGTACAGCAGTGCTCAGTGCTCAGCATTATTAGCATGCCTGGGACTCCTACACTCTACACTGCCCCCTTGTGGACAGCTGTGTGTATGCAGCTTAGCAGGGGTCAGTCAGGGGTGAGATGACCATAAAGGCCATGTCTGTCTGCAAGGTCTTGCACCTGAATGAGTTGTGGTTTAGCTTTGTGATACTGACTACTTGAGATGTTGCTCTGGAGAGCTGATCTATGAACTCTGTTCCTCTCTGAGGCGGTGGGCACAGGGCACATCCTTCACTATGTATTACGGTTACCCTAAAATGGACTTGAAATGTTTATTATAAGTCTGAGTGAAGTATGTCATGATCTGCCGTACTTATCTGAAAATGGATCCCCATAGTTTGACCAGCCACCAGCGGTGCTGTCTCGGATGGTTTGTCGTTTGCGAGGTGATGCAGTCATTCAACTGGTTTGTGACATGGGTCATTTCATCTGACAATTGTGGTCACAGACTAGACAGTAGCTCTGGAAGGACCTGCCACAATATCAACCGTTCATCCTAAAGACGCGTTGCACTGGTCAGTGACCCAGATGTCAGACCGAGAACGGAGACTGACTATGACGTTGTGTTTGGAAATTAAGGCTAAATACTGTCTGTGTGTCTGGAAGCCCCATGTTGTCTTCATGTCTGGAAATGGGATGCCTTTATGAAATAGCAGAAGCTTTGGTGAGGTTAATAGTGATGTAAAGATTATATATGGGGCCTGTTTTAACTGGAATGTTTTGACTGTGTTGACACCTCATTTGTGTGTCTTAAAAGTCCTAACAGGAGGGAATAAACCCTTGTATGGGCAGCACACAATGCATTATTTAGTGTGTTACCCTGTGAGGCTCGTGTGCAGTGTGCTCCCCTAAGCAAGGCGTAGGTGTGACTCCTGTGATGTTGTGAGGGTGTTATTTTAAGAATTAATGAGACGCCAAAATTAACACCCACCCACCCACCCACCAGCCCTGCCCCACACACATATCAGCTCTCTCAAATTAATCGTACACATGTACACACACACACACACACATACACTTCAGCAAACACGTGTGCGCACACACATTCACAGGCCCTGGTGTTCAGACGTTGGTGCCATGGCTTTTCATGCTCATATTTGGACGAGTTGCACAACAGTTGTCCCCAGTTACCGGTTTCATTATGGGCACCGTGATCCATCTTCACCGTTGTTATAGTGTTGTCACGGTTACCTGTTTCATTATGGGCACTGTGGTCCATCTTCACTGTTGTTATGGTGTTGTGTACTGGGAAGGGTAGTATTGTCCAAGCCTTCTGGGGAACACATACACAAGTTTTAAAAATGCACTGAGCTCTCACTGAGCCAATCACACCTTCCATGGGCCTCTGCATGTTGGAGACAGGTGTTCGATGTAGCATGCAGCTCAGATAGACTTAAGGAGATTTAGACCTTGAGGAGTAGGACTACATCTAAGCTAATAGAAAGGATCCACATGAGTCACTCTCCTAACCATATGTCTCAACCTCTTCCTCCTCCCTTTTGTGTTTGTGTGTTTGTGTGTTTGTGTGTTTGTGTGTGTGTGCGTGTGTGCGTGTGTGTGTGTGTGCGTGTGCGTGTGTGTGTGCATGTGTGTGTGTCTGTGTGTGTGACCTCAGTGGGGCACGTCTGCTGCAGCCCGCCCAGGTGTGTGACCTGCTGAAGGGGCTGATCATGATCCTGTGCTTCTGCATGATGCACTACGTGGACTACTCCATGATGTATCACCTGATCAGAGGCCAGTCCGTCATCAAGCTCTACCTCATCTACAACATGCTAGAGGTACTGGACACCTGTCACCACTGATCTGTGAACAGTACCCAGACACTCATGCCTTGAGTTTGGGAGGTGTAGTACAGGGGTGCTAAGTGATATGCTTTAAGAAGGTATCCATTGGCTTTTGAAATTTAAAAATGGACTGAATTCAGTCAATCAGTAATTCCTTCATTCAACCATTCACTCACTCATCCATTCACTCATTCACCCATTTACACAATATACAATCCACAATATACACACATACATTGTGAAGCATCGGTGGAAAACAAACATTCAACAGTCATTCATTTTCTTGCATTTTTTCCTCCCTCTAAAGTCTCACATGTCCTCTGTCCTCTGCTTGGTTAGGTGGCAGATCGTCTCTTTTCGTCCTTCGGTCAGGACATCCTGGACGCGCTGTACTGGACGGCCACGGAGCCCAAGTCCAGGAAGAGGGCCCACATTGGAGTCATCCCCCACTTCTTCATGGCTGTCTGCTATGTCTGTATCCTTTCTTCCCATCCAGTGCACATCCTGTCTGAAATATCACATTTGTTGGCATTTCAGTGATCTATCTAGTACGTGATTACTTGCAGCACACTTAATGCATATCTCCTAACTGTACTTTTTTTTCGGGAGTTGTCCCTAATGCCTTTGCGCTGGATGCCCTTATTTCTCACTGCTCTGCTATGTGAGCTGTGGCTGGTGTAAGTCCTCATTTAAGGGCTTTTTTTCCTGAGCGACCCCTCCTCTCTCAGTCCTCCACGCCATCCTCATCATGGTGCAAGCCTCCACACTCAACGTGGCCTTCAACTCTCACAACAAATCACTGCTCACCATCATGATGTCCAACAACGTAAGTCTCTGTCATGACTGAGAATCAGCATTTCAGTGCTACTAAGAGTCATTATGCATATGGCATTAAGCATATGTTTTCGACAGATACAGTCGTATATAGAGAGAGAGATTTAGAGATATTTATATATACGCTTGGATATCTATGTGTGTTTGTGTTTCATTCAGAATGTGCAACTCAGGGGTTTACATAAGTAAAGTTTTCTTTTGGAACTGAAACTGGTTTGTAAGCAGCAGTGCAAATTCATCCATATTTGATCAAGAGTGAGCGTGCTCAGCATGTTACATGTAGAACAGCACACCTACACGTCTTCAAGTATGCGATTTGACGTGTGTGTGTGTGTGTGTGTGTGTGTGTGTGTGTGTGTGTGTGTGTGTGTGTGTGTGTGTGTGTGTGTGTGTGTGTGTGTGTGTGTGTGTGTGTGTGTGTCCTGCAGTTTGTGGAGATCAAAGGTAGCGTCTTCAAGAAGTTTGAGAAAAACAACCTGTTCCAGATGTCCAACAGCGGTACGTTCAGCAGCAATCTCATTCACAGCAGACACACCCCAAGCAGCGCATCAATGTCATGCATATCCCACCTATGCATACATATAAAAGCCATTTCTGAGGCTCTTCAATAAGAGCCAAGTTGCAAAGCCGATGATTGGACAGATATTTATATCTCCTTTATGGCTCCCTTTGATATGCTAATCATATATGTCTTTAGAAGGCTGCTTCACTTGAATCCAGTTAGCAGGCAGCGTATGGATGGATATACTGTATCTCCACCAGGGGCAGCTTGTTCTTATCTGTGCGGGCTGCTGACTGGAGACACAAATAAGGCTCAGTCTTAATTCCCCCTGGGGAGTCACCCTGTCTCGCCCAGGTCCACTGCTCGGCTTAATTGGGCAGTTAAGGTGTCTGATTAGCTTGCTGCGCCCTGGGTGGATCTGATATGGTCTGAATAAAGCACTTGGGACGAAGAATGCTTCTTACTGAATGTGTTCACGGTGATTAGTTAGGTTGACTGTAGTATTCATTCATATATTCTGTTTGTTTGTTTGTTTGTTTGTATGTTTGTTTACTTGTTTTTTTTACAGATATCAAGGAAAGGTTTACCAACTATGCCCTTCTGCTCATCGTTTGCCTTCGCAACATGGAGCAGTTCTCCTGGAATTCAGGTGACTGGCATCAGTGTGTCGGATATCTTGACCGTTGTGCAGTAGAATGCTTTAAAGGGTGCTAGCCAACTATCTCACTCCATGAAAGGAATTAGTCTGCAGGTGACAAATGACATGTATCCAGTTAGCAGGTTTTACACAGTAAAATATAGGACCTTAACTGTAGAGGTATCCCTCTCAAAGGAGGACTTTTCTGTACAAACTGGTACACATATTTTAAATCGAAATTTTACAGTGTAATGTTATCTTTTCCGGGCAGAAGTAAGTCGGCTTTTACCCCGTGTATAATGGAGGAAAAGGTGTAAGTACATGCCAGAAATATCAGCCTCAATTCCCAGTTAATTTACAAACCTTTTAAAACCCTCTTTTCCGCCAGGCTAATTTGTCCCATTAGGCTCGCTGTCAGTATAGTTTTGCATTCAATGACTGCCAGTCATTACCCGACTGACACTCCTAAGAGTTCCTGTAATATCGTTTATGTTTGGTGGTTCTGGGGGATCAAACTGTATTACAGATCATCTTGTGTCCTTGTTATAGACTACATATATATAATATCCCTGAGCCATCATAGCACTTAACAATGCACAAAACTGACCTGTATTTGTGTCTCTGTTGTGTTATATGTCTTGTGTTTTTATAGTGTAAATATGTATATATATATGTTCAATCTATATTTTTATTGTTTTTGTGTCTGAGAGCTGCTACCTTAATTTCGTTGTACTTGTGCAATGACAAATAAATATATTCTATTCTATTCTATTCTATATGGGTAGAATAAGATGACAATATTTGATTTTAGTACTTTATATAGTATACTACTTGGGGAGATAATTTGATACACAGGAGGTATACTTAAAAGATGTTTCTTGATTGCAGATCACTTGTGGGTCCTCCTCCCTGATGTGTTGATGGTCATTCTGTCTGAGATGGCCGTGGATGTTGTCAAGCATGCTTTCATCACCAAGTTCAACGACATCACTGCAGATGTAAGAAAAGAGCATCATATTCAGAGAAGGATTACAAGGATGCAGGCCCACCCCTCTCCCACACACACATGCGTGCGCACTCATACACACACAAGAACACACACACACACACACACACACACACATACATGCGCACTCATGCGCACTCATACACACACACACACACACACATAAAGATGCGCACTTATGCGCACTCATACACACACACACACACACACACACACTCACGCATACATGCGCAGTCATGCGCACTCATACACACACACACACACACACACACACACACCACATCGCCAGGGCCTGGAGGCACTAATTTGAGCAAACATGGGTTTATTTGAAGTGCTTTCTCCAGGCTTGGAACTTGAAAGTTCCACTGTGTAAACTCTTACTAGCTTGCTAGTCCAATAGAGATGCATGAGTATGCTAGCCAAGGCTGACCTGCCTCTGTCAGAGTTGAGAAAAGTAGGTATCACAGTCACACTCTGTGTGTGTGTGTGTGTGTGTGCTTCGAAAGGCATGAAGGAGTCTGTTTCAGTCGTGCATTCAAATATGCACTTTGTTTAAATAGACATAATGCTGTTTATCAGGTGCGTTCATCCAATTGTCCCCTAAGTGAAGGGCTCTATTGTGACACTGTGAATGTTCCCTTGAGGCTGTAAACATTACTGTTACTCTGCAGTGCAAATACCCTGCACCACCAGTAAAACAGCCTGAAATTAATGATATTAACATTTAAGTATCTGTGATTTGTGCTAAGTAGCTGATTTTCCCTGTTTAATTTTGGTCTGTTTTTTTCTCTCCGCAGGTCTACAGTGAGTATAAAGCCAGCCTGGCTTTCGAGCTGATCAGCAGTCGACAACAAAACGTATGTAGCTGAAGTTGGTCGTATAAACAAGCTTGTCTTAGACGTGTATTTGTGTGCATGTATTTGTGTGCGTGTATTTGTGTGCGTGTGTGTGTGTGTGTGTGTGTGTGTGTGTGTGTGTGTGTGTGTGAGTGTGTGTGTGTGTGCGTACACGTGTGTGTGTGTGTGTGTGTGCGTACATGTGTGTTTGTGTGTGTTTGTATATATGTGTGCGTGTGTGCGTGTGTGTGTGTGTGTGTGTGTGTGTGTGTGTGTGTGTGTGTGTGTACATGTGTGTTTGTTTGTGTGTGTGTGCCTCTGGGTATGCACATGTGTATGACATCTGACATGTGTTGTTTGTGTGTTCCCAGGCCTACACGGACTACAGTGACTCTGTGGCCAGGAGAATGGGCTTCATCCCTCTGCCTCTCGCTGTGCTGGTCAGTGCTCTCACTGTGCTCATCTTAGACAGGGTGTTTGTTTCTGTGACTTCATATTTTTTATTTTTTATGTGTGTTCCTTTTGCTGTCAACAGTTGTTACGAGTGGTGCTGAGTTGTGTGAAGATCCAGGGGGCGTTATCGACTGTGTGTTTGCTACTGTTCTACCTGGGGTGAGACATATACATCGAGACACACACACACACACACACACACACACACACCGGACACACAACACATGTTTACTCCTGACTATAATGAAACTGAACATGAGCAATTAGAACATAATAACGTGGTCTCACACAGTCCATTAGTTTACATGCCTGTTTTCCCCACGTGTGTGTGTGTGTGTGTAGGTTGCTAACGCTGAAGGTCCTGAACAGCATTGTGCTCCTGGGGAAGTCCTGTAAGTACGTGCGGCAGGCCAAGATGGAGCAGAAGCTGTTTGAGAAGACACCCACTGCCCCCCCAGCCAAGACCGCCAGCAGGCCTAGCAAACCCAAGCCCAGCAGCTCACCAGGTGGGTCAGGCGGGCACCTCACAAGTCTACTCCCAGAGTACCATAGAATTCCAATCAATAGAATGGACATATTCTGTTCATAAAAACTCTATGTTCTGTGTCAGACCCAGAGAAGGAAGTGAATTGACTGTTGGTGACGCCGATGGCACCTATTGTACTATTTTGAACTTTTCAGAAGTGTGTGTGTGTGTGTGAGTGAGTGAGTGAGTGAGTGAGTGAGTGAGTGAGTGAGTGAGTGAGTGAGTGAGTGAGTGAGTGAGTGAGTGAGTGAGTGAGTGAGTGAGTGAGTGAGTGAGTGAGTGAGTGAGAGTGTGTGTGTGTGTGTCCGTGTGTGTGTCCGCATATTGGTCTCCATAGTAATAATAGTCATCAAGGTTCCCAGTAAAACAGGAAGTCATCCTCTCAGTGTGCTAAGGCCCTCATCCGTTCTTGTAGGTCTCTCCACCACAACTTTAAAGGACAGTACATAAGCATAGGGTTTCTCAAACGTTTTTCGTTTTAATCTCATCTTAAAACTCTGTATTGTTGGCTATGTAGTGCTGTGATGTGCTGGGATCTTCTTACTGTACCTGAGGCTAATAGATAACAAGACATGCTGGAGCCCTGTCTTCCCTGTGTTCATACGTACACAGACCTGTCACCGTGATGGAGCCTTGTCTTCCCTGTGTTCATACATACACAGACCTGTCACCGTGATGGAGACTTGTGATAAAGTGGAAGATTTATTCAGGGAGAAGCTGTGAGGCGAATAAAAATGTAAAGCCATGTGACTGGCATCTTCAAAAAGGCTGTTCCACACACATCGCTGAAGCATGTCAGCGGATCATGCACGACTGATGTCCCACGAGGCATTGCAGCCATGAACAAGCCCCACAGTTGCAGTTATAGCTAGTAGAATCACTCGGATAGATTTTTTCAACAAACAGGTTAACCACAGTTTCTGGTGTTTTTTTTAATGAAAGATTCTAATCGATAGCTCTGATTATTGATGATAATGGCTACAGCCTGCATGTGCGGTAGCATATGTGTCCATTATATTTGCAGAAAATAAAGAAAACACACATGCAATAACAAATGGACATAAGCTAATAAAAATGTCGATTTCATATAATTCACTAACTCATTTCCCACCAGACAAACTAAACTAAACATGACCTAATTAGTACCCCTGTGGTCTAGATATCGCCAGCGTCAGTGTACAAACAGGTTTTTCCTAGTATTCTACACTGTCAGGGACAAGAAGGTGTGTGCGTTAATAGAACACCCGCTGTTCCACTAAAACTAATGGCGTTCTTAACGGAAGTTCGGGAGGAGTGTGACAATTTTGCCACGCCTCATGTTGACATCAGTCAGGTAAATTATTCCCAGCTTTCCTGCTCAAGCCGTGGCATTGGCCCCGCCGCTTATCAACCCACCACCACCCCTGCCCTCACGCCTCCCGTCTTTGGTTGAGAATGGAATGGGGTGTACGCAGGGAGAATGCTTGCCTCCTGCCTGCACAGTCGACTCATGTGTGATCCCTGCGTTGCACTTCAGGACCCTGGCCAGTGACCTCCCCAAACATACTTTCTGCTCGCTTCTCTTTTAGGCACATTTGGAGTGTGAACTCGTGAAATGATGATAATAATCATTTGCAGCCTTTGGCCTGAAAGGCCTTGAAGGCAGGGGACTCTCTCTGCAGCTCCCGCTTCGCTTCTCCTCTCCTCTATCCTCATCCCATGGTTTTCTTATCCTTCTTCCTTCATCCCTCATCTTCTCACCCTCTTCTCCTCTCTTCTCATTCCGTTTTTTTTTTTTGTCCACCCTCACCTCCTCCTCTCCTCTCCTCTTCTCTCCTCTCCTCACTTCCTATTTTCCACTCTCTTTCTTCTTATCTCTCCCCCCCCCATCTCTTTTAGTTTTCTCCCCCCACCCTCGCAGCCTCTCCACTCCACTCATTCCCTCCTCTTCTCTCCTCCTATCCCCTGGTTTCTCTCTCTCTCTTTTCTCCCTCTCTCTCTTTTCCTCCCCATCCTCCCTGCTCTGTTCTCCCTGCTGAGCGGCAGGCTGCTGTTCCCCACTGATGCCGAGCAGAGATGCCACCACCACCACCACCACAGCTGAGAGCGCCTGAGAACAGAGGGCGCAGATCTGTCACTGCACCTCGCGTCAAAGATCAGTGGCATCACTGCAGGCCCTCGCTGCCAAATCTCCTCTTAACAATACTACTGTATGTCAGGATTTAAGGGAGCTCTCCTCTGGGAGACACACACACACACACGCGCACACACACACACACACACACACACACACACACGCACACACACGCACGCACACACACATACGCACATACACACACACACACACACACACACACACACACACACACACACACACACAGAAGTCCAGCAAACACTCTTGGGGGGATGAGGGGGGTAAAAGTAGCATTTTTTTGGACGTGTTTTAGGCAGCAGTCCTTCAGCTCTGAAGAGAAACTGCTGAAGTGTGAAATTAGTTGGGTTTTTTTCCACTGTGTGCTCTTGCTCCGTCTTTCACACTCTTTCAATGTATCATGGTGTCTTTCTCTCTCTCTCGCATTTGCTGTTTCTCGTAAACGAAGCAATTGGTTGAGTTGATATGAAGCTCTGCTGCCAATGAAGGGGATTATGTTGTTATGGTTTGGAAAGATGTTAAAGAGGTCCCTCAGCAGCAAGCACTGGCAAACACTGAATGTGTGATCCAGGGGTGTCTACTGAGTTTGTGTCGATCCACGAAAGTTGTGACATTTGTTTCCCAGCATTCTCTAACTGCTCTCATTTTGTGGTGTTTTATAATTTTTTTTTACCTCCAGTCACACCAAAAGTCGAGCGTCCCGTCACCTCCATCACAAAGCAGCCGATGCCTCGTGCCGAGATCATCGACCCGGCACCTTCGCCTGTTGTCAAGGAGACTGACCCAGTCGAGACCCCCCCTGCCACACCGTCCCCCAAAGCAGAGGACACAGCCACCCCTCCAGACTCTCCGGAGATGAAGCACCGCTCACCCAAGAAGGACCTGCTGGAGATCGACCGATTCACGATATGTGGGAACCGCATCGGCTGAGCTCGCCAACGCTACCTCCTCCAGCTGCCACGCACACAGCCAAAGACCTGCACAGAAGAGGAGAGAGAAAGAGAGAGAGAGAGCGGGGGTGGGGGGCACGAGGACTCTTAGTAAATTATTCTCCAGCTGAGTTATTATTTTTGCCATTTTCTCCTCCATTCATTCCACCCCCTGAGACTGTGTTTTCCTCAGAGAGCATCATAAGGGGGGGCATGGAGACCGCTAATGAGCATTCCAATAGAGACGGTGGGACTGTGTCCATGGAAACGCTGAGTGCACACAGAATGTCTGCCTCTGGTTGGTGGACTAAAGGTGAGCACTCCTCCACTCAGGCCTCGGCAGGGCTTCCAGCTGCAGACTGATGAACAATAGAAGTGGCACACACAGAAGACTGGACAAAGAGCAAAATGCCCACAATGGCTGGTCAACTCATTTTATGCCCTAAACATTCGAATAAAAACTAAATGTATGAATATGTTAATGTATATATATTCAAGATTTACCATTAACCAAAATGTTTTATATGGGAAATTAAGGATAATATATTTTCTGTGCCATTGTTTTGCTCTAGTACAGTAGTGGGCAACATGTAGGCACCGCTTATTGAGGAGCTTTGTCTTTTTTTGTGGGCCCTAGGAAATGTCAGCCATTAATGTTCTAGTATCTTCCGTAGATGTTTTAGAAGCAACCGAAACATTTTGAATAGAAAACGCTGCCAAATGAATGCTTTCATTGCCAGGACGCTAAAGACTTCAGGACAAATGTCATAATTGCTGCAAGACATTTTCTTAAAACCTTCGATTTAGTCCAGAAAATGCTGGATATTTCACAGGCAGAGCAGTGTGATATGTCTAATAGGTTAAGATGCTTATCAATAACAACACTATTAGGGACTGGGGATATTCCGTCAGGACTAAGCAGTGAGAATTTGCACTTTCTTACCACACTGTCTTAATCTTGACGCTGCAAGTGTTCACAACCATCGGTTTCCAGGTTCAATTCCTTGTAACATTTTTGGTTTTCATGACAAACCCTTTATTTTTAGTATTTGTAATCCAAGTTGAGTTGGTTTTTGATGGTGATGGTGATAAGACTTAATTGACCCACATATTTTGATAAAGGTTGTTCACATTTCTGTTTTCACCGAGTAGTTTGGAAATAGTATGTAGCCAAAATATGTTACCCTTTCTATGATTACCACTTTTATAATTATTTTAACTGAAAGTGTTATATTATATAGAAATATTATTTCTGTACCATCACATAGCTGTGGTAACTGCTGTATGCTAATGGGTGCAGATGGAATCACTGTTTGAAGTGGCAGCCATGTTTACGTACTTGGCCTGATAATCTATTGTCATAGATCTGATTCCTCATCGTAGACAAGAAATGAGGCAAAGTTGACTTGAAAAGATGTTTGATTTGCTTTTGTCATTTTTCATTGAATGTTGTTTGAGAACAGTAGAACTATACATTTGTACTGGCAACAAGCAGACTTTGTAAAACATGTCTAAATTATTTTATGTCATTTTAGTAATTAAAAAATAATAATGGGTCTTTTTTTAATGACTGAGGGTTATACAGGAAGGTACTTTGTGCATTAAATTGTGTATAGGAGTTGTGACTGAACTCTGAAGTATTTTTGTAACTCTTCAAATGTGACTAGTACTGAAAATATGTGTCAATAATTTCATGTGTTCAGGTTTAACATCTCGTTTTAAACTGATGTATTTTTGATGACAAATAAACAATGTTTTGTAATCTCTGTGCCTTTGTGTACCCCCTTAACTCCCCTGTGTTAGTACACTCCCATCTCAATGTAGAACTTCTATTATGTTAAAGTGTTGTGTTAGAACTAGCTTTTTCTTCCATTGGCTGACATAGCACACTTTTTTTAAGTTTGCACTGTCAAGCACGTACCATATGGACACGTGCGGACATTAAGTTAAGAAGATATTGGCAGAATGTTCATTTTGGAGTATGAAACATCCCTTTGGTGGATGTAATCAGCAATTTTAATTCAACACATTATCTGTCAAATTATACCTGTCCATTCTATATGTGCACCCAACTAAACTCCGGTGATCTTACACAGTCCTGGCTCTGTATGCCAAAGCCATACACTATTCCAGCCAATCAGCACGTTGCTTCAGCAGCATGGAAGGAAGGGACAGGTGGAATTTGATTGGCTGTTAAGTTCAAATATCAGCGGATTGCAGATTGTACCGTTAAATGAAACTGCTCTCTTTGGCTTTTCCATTCACAAAGCACCAAAACCCCATAGTGAGCACCAGCGTCAAAAGCATGGTGAGAATGCCCCCCCCCCCCCCCCCCCCTGGCTTTTATCCACAAGGCCACCCAAAGGCTGTTGCACTGTCGCTGCAAGGCCAGTGGGGGTGCAGAAGGGCATAATAATAGGCAAGAGGGTAAGTGCATGCTTTGTATCACTTACATCCATTGATCTAATCCCCTCAGGTAGTTATCTGGGATCAGCACCTGTGTGACCCAAAAGACCCCCATCCCTGACACCACCCGCCAACCACACGTTAACAGGGCACCGCAATGACGCAACACGAAGCTCAGTTCAATAACCCCAGTGTTACACCCCCCCCCCCCCCCCCCTAATCTATCAGCCAGACCCCATAATAACCTTGTTGACCATGTTAGAGGCTAGTGACTCATACAGACGAGGTGGAGTAAATCCGTCTACAGCCAAAGCCCCCAGACCCCCCCACCCCCCTCCACAAATACACCCACACACATCTCCAGGTCCTTGAGGTCACTAATCTCTAAGCTCCTTTAGCCCTCTTGGGGATGTGTCCTCCAGCTCTCCACTGTTTCAGCTTCAGGAAAGCCTCCAGTTCAGGCAGTCTGGCAGGAACCACGCCAGTGTGCCCATGCCTTTCTACGGTCTTTCATGGCTGGAAAGACTCAAAATTCACCTGCTTCTCTTCTCCTCTGTTCTCTCCTGTACTACCTTGTCTTCACCTCTGCTGTGTACCTCGCTCACCCTATCCCAATTCTGCTGCTCTTTAGGTCAGGCTCAGGTCCTCTGGAAGTTGGCATCCTGCCAGTTTTTCCCTGGCTTTGCTGTGATGTTTTTGCTTTTGGGTGGAAGCCTGGGCCCAAGTCACATACGCTCCGCCTTTTCCCTGTTAGTTCACTCGCTCTCCACATTCATATGCAGTGGTATAAGAAGTATTCAGATCCTTTACTTCAGGGCAAGTACCAATACAGCAATGTAAAAACACTCCATTACCAGTACAAGCCCTGCATGAAGAATCCTATTTAAGTAAAAGTACATAAGTATTAGATGCAACATTTTGTTAAAGTATGCAAGTAAAGGTACTGGTTTAATCACCTCTGACTGATATATTATTATAAATGACAACAATAAATTATTCATACTGAATTATCAGTGTGTAAGCAGCATGTTACTGTTGTAGCTGCTGGAGGAAGAGCTAGATTGAACTGCTTTATACAGTTTTATACACAGGGACACCATATACCTCGTAGGAAGTGTGAGATAATTCATGGGAGAGGAAAGAAGAAAAACAAAGTTCTGATACACAAATCTGTTTTCAGTTTTTTGACTTTTTCTAATCGTTTTAATCGTTTTAACTTGAGTAAATGTACTTAGTTACTTTCCAGCCCTGCTGGTGTGCACAGTTTTTTCAGTGTTTTGTGAGGCTTGGATCAGAAAGATGGCTGCTGTGCAGAGTGATATGGATGGCTGATAGCAGTCTTGTCCAAACATTGTCTCTCTGATATGGGGCTGTTGGTTTAGGCTTTGGTTGCATCGTCCTTTGTTCACGAAACATTCTGCCACACAGGCAGTCCTGCGGCGTGGCTTAATCTGTGACAGAAAGGTGAAATCAGTCTGTGATGCCCTAATGTGAGCACCAAAGGAACATCACAGCAATAGAAACCCAAATCAGTGATGGCACGTCAACCTTTCTGTTTTTTTAATTGACTGATCAGTTCGCACAAAGAAATGCCAAAATGCTCCTGGCTGAGGATGGTTCACACAAACAGTATATTAAACTCACTTTTGGCTCCTCATTACACCAACGGGGGAATGATTCAAATTCTGAAATAACTCAGGATCCTGGCTTGTGTCTGACTTGGTAACACTTTACTTCAACCCTCTGTCATACCCATGTCAAAGATGTCAAGGCAGACACCATATCCTGTCAGAAGACATCAGAACAGCCAGTGTCCAGTTATGTAACAGTGTCATCTTACCTTTATTGGCAACTGTTGTGACAGCCCTCCAATTTTTTTGATGCTCTGACAGCTTGTTAAGACCTCAGTTGTTTTGCCACATACAATCCTGATAAGTGTCATGTCAATTACTGATAATGGGAACATGACACCTACACATAATTTCACACAGACTGTCTGATGAGTAATGGCAGGTTATGGTATTACTCATAATATTTGTATTTTATACTTATGATGGCGAAATCATCATGACATCAGGGCACTTGGACGGTTTAACTCAAATGTACCCTAATCGGATTCTTCTCCTCTGTCCCTGTGTGACCAGTGTCGCTCAAGTGGTGTGTGCCTAGACTTGCTGGAGGCTTTGAGTATTCTAAAGACAAACAACCCGAGGTCCTGTTCCTCTCCAAGTCTTCATTACTACGGACATCTACAGAATGTTTGCCAAAAATCAAGTCAAGTCATTTAATATCAAGTCAGATTCCTCCACTTCGGAGAGTCAGAGGATGTGCAGAAGTGCAGAAATGACATCGCTGTAATTACACATATAGACTGCAAACCTTTTAACCCCCTGCTGTGAATGCTGGTCTGGCAGGCAGTCTAGGAGCTCATCATCTAGCCGTCTCTTCAGGAAGGATTCAACGCTTCTGCTGCTCACATGTCTTTCTGTCATCCATTTGAATAATTTAACTTGTGATCAGAATGAATCTTTAATTTGATGCTGGAAGCAATTATAAATTAATGCCCCGAACTTTCACAGTTTAGACGAGTTCGTTTAGGTTTCATATTGGATGTTGAATGTTGAAAACGGTAATGTAGATAGCAGCCGCTTCCCTTTTCCACCATCAGGGTGCGCGCTTCCCGCGTGGTCGTTCGCTGCCGTTTCTGCCAGCAACAGAATCTAGCCCCTGTTGAGAGAGGAGGTGGGGTTGCGCAGCGCGCTCACGCAGCCTGCGAGACGCGCCTCCAGCACAGATGCTCGCTCGCCGTTAACTCGGTGCGGAGACGAGGAGGGAGACGAGGAGTAGCACACTGAGCCTATTGCCTATGCCGCTGAGGAGCGTGCGACTGCGGGAGCGATGAGAATCATGAATCCCTCGCCGGACAGCAGGACATGAGACCTGCGGTCCACCACTTTCTCCCCCCGAGTGCTTTGGCCCCTCTTTATTCCCAGTTGCCTTGTAGAATAATTTTACGCGCTGACTAGTCATAGACAGGTTGGAGGTGTTGTTTTCTTGTAGGAAACCAATTCCACCTGGGATTTTGTTTTTTTTTCTGCTAATAATATCTGGCCGACGAGAAGGATGGCTTGGAAAGCGGGACTGCTGCTCTTGTGTTGGGGCTTGACGTCTGCCGAACTTGATGTCCAAGCAATGGAACTAGAACCCCCCTCATCTCCAGCAAGAACTTTGGATTTCGGCTACGTTCCAGCTGGAGTTTACGAGACCGTGGCCCACTATGAGCCTGGGCCGATAGGGATTCTTTTCCACATGGTCCAAGCTTTCCTCTACGTTGTTCAGCCCAATCCATTCCCTGAAGGTAAGCCCACTTCTCCTTAGCGCGGTACCGTGGTGATGAGCTCCATGCACTGACCGGTTGTTTCACTGAAACGAGTTTGAGCGGTGTTGGACTGAATGGCTTCAGTGCGCATCGCCAGCAGTGTAGGCTAATGTTATTTAATCCGTTTCACCTAGCGCGAATAGCATGAAAATGTGTTCCACGTTCTTGTGAATAGTAATGAGCTGCAGTCTCCCTCACTAGAAAGAGGACAATTTGCGGCTGTGTTCTGTGTTTTATAAAGCCCTGTATCTCCGCTCATCGTGAATAAGTTATTATGTCTTATGAGTTATGAAACTAGTTTTATTATGCGAGTCATCTTATGTTGCTTGCACCTGTCTTAGCCTTCTTAATACTAAAGGCCAATTTCGCTTTGATGCACATTGTTGCTCAAACATATAAAACATTTACTGACACAAATTATTCTGTGTGAACTACAAGGTTCGTTTGATAAGCTATTTTATTTTACAATCCGCCAATCCGCCAAATGGTCTTCACGTTTACATGCTATGCAATGCAGACCACTAAACTGAACTGCAAGCGCAGGTATCAGAATCGCACACAAGTGACATTGGAGCGAGTACACGTCGTACTTCAGAGCCGTCTCCCTGCGCTCATCAATATACAAATCTAGAGATTAGGCCAGGGGGGCCTCTGACTCACCTTCTTAATGAAGTAATCCCATAATCTGCAATGCCATATGTTGCTGCGCTTTTATTTTCCAATGTGCTCCAGTGTGTAACGCCTTGCACTTGCCAAGAATAACGCAACTAGATAGTATTTAATTGGAAATGAATTAGCTTAGAAGGATTGTTATGAAATTGATCCCTTTGTTATTGAGGTAGAATATAATATTGATGAGCACAGATGCTTATGCATGCAAGTGATCATGAATTATTATATATTATAGCTTTGAGCCTTTTATACAGGATAATTTATTTAATATTTGTTAATTATTTACTAGCAATATCAGAGCCCCTATACTCTCTGTTCGCTACATTAGTTGCAAAGCAATCTGTTTGATTTACAGTTTACCTTCGGACCACATAAACCAGTTAAGGCCCACTGTCATATTTAAGTAGGGCAGTGATAATCCATCTCTTTCTATGAGTCACATGGCGGTCTGGATGGAGTGGACCCACTGAGCAGTGAGAGTAGAGCAGTACGAATATTGCACATGTCCATTGGCGGCCTGTGATTCATCCCCCTGTGTGCAGAACGCATTTCACCGTCCACTGAATATGACATCATATCAAGATGCACACGGCTTGCTGGCACCAAGGCTGTTTTGCCAGGCGTGGTGAGGAGAGGCTGAGGTGTCAGGTGCTGAGATGTGTCAATATTGAGACTTTTTTGCGAGGCATGGCATGATGAGGAGAGGGCTGAGGCTGAGGCTGAGGCTGATACAGCCTGATACAGCCTGATGTGCTGAGATGTATCAATAATGAGAGTCCTGTTGGACCCCTTATGTCAAGAGGGTCTCCACAGCTCGTGTCCTCAGTCCTGGAGAAATCACACACTTCTTCTTTCATTCTCCTCTGCTTTTTGAAGAGCTCTCTGTCTGCCTCCTCGGTCCACCTTATGCTCTAGCATGTGTTCCCCGAAGAGTTCCCATCCAAAAAAAAAAACTTGGCCTAAAACTATTCTGAGCGGATGTTGCCAGTGTCTGTCTGGGATCTAAAAGAGAGGGGAAAAAACTGTTACATAAAAGGAAAATTCTTTTCATTATGAGGGCAGTGTGTTCGTTTATCCTTGTTAATTCATGATTGGTTTCCAAGCGGTGCGACAGCTGTTATTTCCTCCAAAAAGAGCTTGACGCCCTTTGAAGTGAAAGTGGTCGTTTGCTCAGGAGAAAGAGACATCCCCTACGCTACGTCTCTGCACAAACGTCTTAACACACACACACACGCACACACACAGACAAAAACTTCACTTCTCCACAGGTGTTGGCTGCCTCAGGAAGCCTGCACACCAACCTAGGATTTAAAAAGGAAAGAAAAAGAAAATGAAAAAAAGAAGAGAGCCTGCATTTATGGTGGGTTACAAGCAGAGGCAGTTTCCAGGGAAACAGACTGCTGTAGGCATCATGGCTGGAGTAATGTGTTTTTCTCCCTTCTTTGCCCTACATATGTCGTAGCATGGCAGCATGCCGTGGTGTGTGACCTGTGATGGTGCTCCTTGGCATCCTCTGGTTACGGCTGAATCTGAGTGAATATTTGTCCATTACAAGGGAGAGAGGACTAGCCTGTAGTGTGTGATGCATCATTGTGTAGCCTGCTTTTTCTCTGGGTGTTTCCTGGATTAAGCTCGTCTGTGTCATCGGCGTGCAACACTGTCATCTCCCAACCTATGTGTGACCCCAGCATCATCACTGTTTCCAAGCCCCTGGTGCCAGCAGTAGCAGTAGCAGTAGCAGTAGCAGTAGCAGTAGCAGTGGCAGTGGCAGTGGCAGTAGCAGTGGCAGAGGCAGTGGCAGCGACAGTGGAAGCGTTAGTGCCAGCGGCAGCAGAAGCAGTAGCCGTATCAGAAGCGGTAGCGGTAGCAGTAGCAGTAGTCATAGCAGTAGCGTAGCGTCTCAGTGGTCTGAAAGCATCAAATGAAACATTATGCAAGTAGTAGGATGTCCACTCAACTGAGACATCCATACACTAGTGCCCTCTGAAAAAAGTGAAGGAGATGAACTAGAGGTTTATTGAAGAGGAAGTTGCTCTTCAGTATGCTGTCCCTTGAGATAGGTGAATTGAATCCTAATTAAGGCAAGTTCCCTCACTCAGTGCACACCTCTGTTTGTGTGATTGTAGTGGAGCGACTTAGATTTTGCGGGGGAAACAGTTGAACTTCAACCATCATCCCCATCTTTGTTTTCACCCTCCATCCCATGAGTCTTCTATCCATCTTCTTCCTCAGCCCCTAGTCAGAGGAGAGGGTAATGCTGGGGCCATGGTCTCCTCTGGAGGAGACAGCTGGGTTTGATTGGTGCTGGAGGAGGCAGTGGGGGGTGATGGGAGATCCACAGATGGCATCTCGCCTGGCAGAGCTGCAGGCCTCCCCTCTGCCTTGACCCCTGCTACCCCCCCCCCCCCCTCCCGATGTCCTCCGGGAGGCCAGGCCCCAGGCCCACACTCAGTTCAGCCGGCCAGTGGGTTCCACACACACACACACACACACACACACACACACACGGATGGACATACACTCTCTCCCACACACACACACACACACACACACACACACACACACAAAACATACATGTACATACATTTACACATATGCACACAATACACACTGAAGCGTACATACACACACACACACACACACACAGATGTGCAGATCCAAACACACATATAAATACTCAAACAAGCACGTGAACACAGAAACTCCACTCACAAACACACTTGGAGCGCCGCAGGAAGAAGCTCTTAAAATTGTTTTCGTCTGGAAAATAATTGACTTGCTTACAGAATATGGTCATCTCTCTCTCTCCTCTCTCTCTCTCTCTCTCTCTCTCTTTCTCTCACACACACACTCAGACACACTCTCAGACCACTGGCCCTTTCTCCAAGCTGACCTCTGCCCATGCCAAATGAGTTTGCCGTGATGAATATGCATGGCAAGACCTCAGGATTCTCCCGATTCAGCATTCCTTCTCTCCCCTTTGACCCCTCTGTAGTTCCACCTGCAAAACAAAAAGATGCCTCACATGTCATCCATACACACCTCAGGACCACAGACCCCCACAAAGAAGGGGGCAGCCATCAGCCGTGCGTGTATCCTTATGCCGCCTCTTCTGTTCTTGGGCAGAGATTCGTCCTTGCCATTGTCAGCTCTCCCCGCCCCGGGCAGTCCATGCAGAATGCAGAGGCAAAGAGAGAGAAGAGAAGGAGAGAGAGAGAGAGAGAGAGAGAGAGTGAGAGAGAGATGAGAAGGAGAGACACAGGGAGAGAGAGAGAGAGAGATAGAGAGAGAGATGAGAAGGAGAGACAGAGGGAGAGAGAGAGAGAGAGAGAGAGAGAGATGTATTTACCATTAACGAAATGTGACAGAATAAGAAATTCACTTGATTACGTTTGAAAATGCAATCAAGAGCACAGGAGAATAAGAGCTGTTTTATGCATGCAGTTTCTGTCAGAGGGGATGGGGGCGGTGGTTGTGGCGATGGGAAGAAGGAGGTTGTTTCTTGGTATCTCGGCCTGTCACTCCGGCTCTTGTCAGCGCCGTGACTTCGGTGCCCGCGGCGGCGGCACATCCGGCCTGGGGACTTCCCCGAGCATCGGCTTCAGCCGACATGATGCCATCCCCAGCGCTCAGGGGGCCTCGTGCTGCCATCCTGTCAGCTATCTAAACATGGGAAAAAAAACTTGCGCCCGTTTCCAGGGATGCGCTCGTGAAAACCTGCCTCAAAGTGTTTGTTTTTCTTCTGCCCTAATTCTATTTTTTACAGCCTGAGCATTTTGAAGTTTCAATAGATGACATTTAAAAAAAGCAACAGCAAGACAAATCGCTTAGTTAGAGTGAGTAAATCCAGACACAAACCCAAACATGCCCTGCCGGCTGCAATCAGCAAGTGAGACGAGAACAAGAAGAGTGAGGCCTACTGCGGTGAGGTCCCTAATTGCCCTTCTGCTGCCGTCAGCGCTCGTGGACAGGACTAGGACCAGGACCAGGTCGGTGTGCCTTGGGCATCGGCAAACCCATTAAGAGCAATCAACTCAGCTGATCTAGGATCTGCGGTAATGGGAGCAGACATGTTAGTGACTGAGGCGCCCGTAGCAGACACTAAAGACTGCGGTTGGACGTAGGCTCTGCACAGTGTGGCCTATGCCGTTGTGAGCATTTACACTTGATTGGCGTGTGTCTGCTTAAGGCTTGTTGGAAAAATTAAACAAAGATGGGGGTACATGCGGCATAGATTGAACACAGAAGCATAAATCAGCCTTATGAAGCGTGTGTGTTGTGTAGTTTTGTTATCACAGCCCTTTTTGCAGAGATCTTCAAAAAGAGGTATTTGTCTTTCAGTAACCCGTAATTCTTTCCTTGCCTTTTCAGGCTTTCTGAGAAATTACACCACATCACAACAATCCCTATCCCACCATCACACGCACACACACACAAACACACACACACACATACACACACACACACACGCACACACACACACACACAGACTGATATGACTTGGTTGCCTGCCAACTGGTGGAAGCACTTTAAGAAGATTAGATTGCGTCTGTGGCTGTGTCTGGTCAGTAGAGTATCTGAGTATCAGGTGAAAGAAGACACCAGTGGTTACTCGAAACATCAGTTCAGTGCGCTCAGTGCTGTTGATGGAGATAATTTCCAAGCACTGTTAATGACTTAAGAATATATGAATCAAGTGCCTTGTATTAATATATTCCTTGTATGAATCATGTGCTTATGAAAGCAAGAACATGGCTTTTCTGTGTGCGTGCGTAACTTAGATTATTAGGTGCTGCATATGTACAAGAGCATGTTTAGACCAGAGGTGATAAGAAGGCTCGAAATGTGCTTGTTCCGACCTTGTGCAAAACTTCCATCCTTGCCTCGGACGTCAGAAATCCACCACGTGGTTATCCCTGCTGAACGCTCAACTTCTGTCTATATAAACCTTGTGCGATGTGTTTATTATCATTGCCTCACTTTCAGCCTTGTGCTGGGAGTGAGCCCGATTGCAATTGTTGTTTTTTGTCTAATAAATGTACTTATATGCAGCTCCGGAGTCCTGAGGTAACTAGGGTGAATTTTCACCTAACAGCTGTGGTTTGAAATTATCATTATAACAGCCATCCTTCATTCCGCCGTGTATGTGACAGAGCGGTTTACTCCATGTGAGACTGTATGTAGTCGACTTGTGGGTGAAGGAAAAGGCTCTTTTACCAGGCCCCTCCACAGAAGGCCGTGCCATTACATCTAAAGTGATACTGTACACTCAACTTATGTGTCTTTTAACAGGACACAAGAGCCCTTTGAATTGAAACTCAAACCATATGTTTACACCGTACACTAGAAAGGTATATTTACCTACAAGCCGGTTCTTCAAAAGAGAGCTGTGTCCCACCCTGAAGACTTCTGGGTTTGTTTGTGTTGAAGTTCAACCTGAACTTGTGGGAGTCTGGGAATTGGGTTACTGTTGGGAAGACTAAAGCCCAAACACATGCATATAATAGATACACAATTTTTTACCTTTTGTCTTGACGATTCGTTGTACGTCTCAAGAGCACAGTCAAGTGCACCTTTGTGTTCAGTCGTCCCTGCGTTTATAATCTCAACACAGTAACCAGCCACTAGTCATTTTCTGTGGCACAAATAGGCCCAATGTCTTGCTGTGTTTCTAGTGGGGTAAGGCTTGGCAACAGAGCAGGACTCTAATGTTCTCCTTGGCCCGGTGTCGTCTCTGCCACCCCATTGGTGGAGGACCACTGCCCGGTGTCATCTCTGACGGCCCATTGGTGGAGGACCACTGCCCGGTGTCGTCTCTGCCGCCCCATTGGTGGAGGACCACTGAGCACCGGAGATGAGGGTTGTCATAACTCTTTAGGCTCCTGCTGTCTATGTGATAGTCCCATTTGCATTCAAACCCCTAGAAGAAAGTTTTTCCGTGCCACAGCACTCAAGTGTAGTATTATGGGATGCCTGGTGGAAACCCGGCAGGTATTTTGTTGCCAGGGTGATGGTGAGAGGGTGCTGGAGGGATGGGGATGGGGAGGCAGCCAAAAACCTGCTCCTGAATGAACCAGCTGTTAGACTGGCCTCTGTGACCTGCTGTTTCTCTCGCTCACTCTGTCTGTCGTCCCTCTCGCTCTCTCCCTCTCTCTAAGTCTACTTCCTCTCTCCTTCTTTTCTTAACACCCACACCTCTCTTTTTTCTCTTTTCTTTTTTCACACACAGTCTCACACAGACACACATCTCTGTCTGGCTCTCTCTCTCTGGCTCTCTCTCTCTCTCTCTCTGTCTCTCTCTCTCTCTCTCTGCTCTGTGTGGGTTGAATTTCACTGCAGAGAGAAACAAAAAAAGCCCTGAACTCGGGGAGCGCTGAAAGGAGCAGCGATCCCAGAATGCCCGCCCGTTATGCAACGTTTCTCATTGTGGCAGCAGCAGCCATTCAGTCCCTCAGATCCACATTCACCAGAGTGCGTCAGCGCCACAGACCACCTCGGCCTCACTCACGGAAACCAGCTCTTTATAACACACATCGCACAAACGCACTCTTGCAAAGAATGATCTTTTCAACCTGTCCCTAAAGAAGAAACGTTGTGTTCTTCCTACATAAACCCTATCGTGGTGTTCTACATTAGAATGATTTTCCCAATTAAAGTAAGGCGAAGAGAACGGTGGTTCCCAGAAGGGTTCCACGTAGACCCTAACATCACGCGGCTGAATTTAGAGCCTTATTTAGAGCCTGTATCGGCGGAGACTAACCCAAGAGATGTTTGCTCTAACAGTGCCAAGCTTCAGTCCTGGGTAAAGATGTAGTGCTAGGGCCGTTAGCCCCTCCTAATTAAGCTTGTTGTTTTTCAACAAGTAGGATGTGTGTCACAGAGGGGAGTCATTATATATTGCGGTGGGAGGTGGAGTTGAAGGAGCCTCCAACTGAAAACACCCTGCTGTCTGACCAGTGCGCCATGATGCAGGGGATGTGAAGTGTTGTCCATTATGTTGAGTTGTTTGTGCAACATCCTTCTCTCAACAACCAACTCTAGGGGATCCAGAGTAGTCCCCAGCACACAGTAGTCCCCAGCACAAAGAAAGTCCACAGCAAAGAGCCAGCCTTCTTTATCAGCTTACTCAGTTTCTTAGTGTCACTGGCTTTGATGCTGCTCCCCCAACAGATGGCTGCAAAGAAATTTGCACTTGCACTTGCAACAACTGACTGGTTAAAGATATGCAATATCTTGCAGTCCACATTGAAAGACCTGAATTTCCTCAAGAAGTAGTCTATTCTGTCCCTTCCTGTTGACAGGCTCAATGCCTCATTTCCAGTCCAGTCTGTTGTCAAGGTGAACAACCAGGTATCTGTAGCCCTCCACCACCTCAACCTCTTCTCCCAGGGTGGAAATGGTGTTCAGCTTAATTCACAACCATCTTCTCCATCTTGGCTACATTTAAGAGGAGGTGGTTGTTCCCACACCACACCACCAAGGGGTCCACCAGTTCCCTGTACTCTCCTGTCTCCTGTCCAACTTCAGTCATCTGAAAGTTTCTGCAGATGACAGGACTCCGAGTTGTATTGGAAGTCTGAGGTATATAGGGTGAACAGGAAAGTGCGATCTGTCTGTTTGTCTGTCTGTCAGGTAGTCAGACAGAGCTGGCAGTAGAGCAGTAGAGCTGAGCTGTGCCAGTGTGTTAGGAGGGCACTGCCCCTGGCGACGATGATGACGACGACGATGAAGACGTCTACTGGGTCCGGGGTCCTTCCTGCCAGGGCACCGCCTATGTGGGTCAGAGGACCAGAAAAAGAAACAGGAAGTGAGGAAGAAAACGGAGGAGAGGTTCGAGTGGAGAAGAAAACGATGAGGAGAGTGTGAGCATTTGGCTGAAAAAAGGAAAGGGGGAGAAAGGATGGGAGAGAGAGAAAAGAAGATAGTAAGAATGTACAGAAGAAGAGGAGAAATAGTGATAGAGAGGTGCTAGTAGGTAGAGAGAGAGAGGGATAGAGAGAGGTTAGAGAGAGAGCGTGAGAGACAGGAAGAGAGAGAGAGGTTTAACAGAGAGTAAAAGAGTATGTGTATGTGCACGTATGTGTATGTGCGTGTAGTATGTGTGTTTCTGTGTGTGTGTGTGTGTGTGTGTGTGTGTGTGTGTGTGTGTAGTGTGTTTCTGTGTGTGTGCATGCATGTCTGTGTGTGTGTGTAGTGTGTTTGTGTGTGTGTGTGTGTGTGTGTGTGTGTGTGTGTGTCCTCGCAGCCAGGCTGCTTGAAGCTTCAGATGATGTGTCAGACCGGCGCAAGAAGCACAGCGCCACGTCTGAATCCAATTTATATCCCCAGCGGTGCCGTGCCGTGTCACACATCTCTCACTGCCACCACTGCCACCGCCATTACAGGCTGCTTGGCCACGGCCCAGAATACCCCTGGTCTTCTTTAAGATCCCCACCTATCAGATTTAGATGCTTATGATAGTGTCCATTCACTTCTATACGTGTACAGCACAGTGTGTCTCTCTACACAATATGATGACTCAGAGACATGGCATAAAATAGCCCAGCACTGGAGATCTGAGATGATCATATGCACAGTCTTCTTGCAGCTAGGGAAGGGAGGGGCAGTGGTTGCTCTGGTTATCTACATTCAGAGCGCACCCTGCCTGCCCTCTGTGTATTGTTTCCCTGTGTGAGTTGATGACACAGCTGTCTGAGTTTTACCTCTGGCGCGTGTGGAGTGGTGTGTGTGTGGTGATCGAGCTAAACCCCCCCCCCCCCCAATCGATACCCCTCCCCACTGCAGTATTTATCAGAAGCCCTCTGTCTGTCCGTCACCATGGCCACAGCAGCCAGGTGTAAGCTGACAGTAATCAGATTGGATTGTGTTCACCTCTCAGGATTGAGTGAATGAGAGGGGTGTGTGTGTGTGTGTGTGTGTGTGTGTGTGTGTGTGTGTGTGTGTGTGTGTGTGTGTGTGTTTGAGATAAATACCCCTCCCCCCCGCCCCTCCTTTCTGCCCCGGTCAGCATGAAAGGGAGAATAGTCCCATCCTGATTAACTCTCTCAAATCCGCTGTCTTTCCTTCTGGACTGTTCCGTGTCCATGCAAGGAGAGTAAAGTAGCTGATTTGAAGGGCCTTGTGTCTTTCCCTGAGTTTCATGTACACTAAGGGCCCTCTGCTCATTGTGACATTGTAGCCTGTGTTTTCAAGATTTCTGTGCTATGCTTAAAGAGAGAAATTGGAAAAATACCACAGAAAACACATGATAGATATACAATGCCAAAGTCAACACTGTATTAATTGCTGAGTTTTAAAAGGCAAAAAGTATTTAAATCCAAGCATAATTTAGCAAAGCTATAAACAAAACTTTATACAAAATAAATATATATGGCTGCTTACATGCTTTTAACTTTATACAAAACAAATATATATGGCTGGTGGTTACATGCTTTTAACTTTATACAAAACAAATATATATGGCAGCTTACATGCTTTTAACTTTATACAAAATAAATATATATGGCAGCTTACATGCTTTTAACTTTATACAAAATAAATATATATGGCTGCTAACGTGCTTTTAACTTTATACAAAACAAATATATATGGCTGCTTACATGCTTTTAACTTTATACAAAACAAATATATATGGCTGCTTACCTGCTTTTAACTTTATACAAAACAAATATATATGGCTGCTTACATGCTTTTTGATGACTGTGGATCAGCAGACTCCAAAGGCTTCTATTTATAGCCACTCTACCCTTCACATAAAACATCGCCCACTTTTCCCCCCCGTTGTCACATCGGTTATTTTGATGCTCATTTTGTGGATCCACACAAGCGTGCGGGCTGCCAGGACGGATCTGCCGCTCTGGACTGACATGTTTCACAGACACAGACCCGTTACATTCACCTCCCCTGCGCTCTGGCTGCAGGGCCCCAGCTCGCTGCTGCTCGTGGTGTTGGACCTGGGCGAGGAGCTGGCTCCCTCCCTCCCTCCCTCCCTCTCTCGTCCGCTAGTCTTTGCCAGCTGTGAAGTGCAGTGACTAGTGATGACTGTGATAGCGACTTTCAGTCAATTCAGTTATAGGGCACCTATAGTTATAAAAGTGGTATATAATATATATATATATATATATATAGTTATAGGTGCCCTATAACTAGTTATAGGTGCCCTATTACTAGTTATAGGTGCATTGCTTTTTTTTCCGCGCCTGTGACTGTGGTGTGGACAGAAAGGTGGAACTGATGGAGGGGAAGGTTTTGTTTCGCTTCGGAAGTGAAAGTGGGGCAGTTGAAGCCTGCTGACTTTCAGGACGATTGTGAAAAAAAGCTTACTGCTCTTGTCATTTGTGTTTGTGTGTGTGTGTGTTTGTGTGTGTGTGTGTGTGTGTGTGTGTGTGTGTGTGTGTGTGTGTGTGTGTGTGTGTGTGTGTGTGTGTGTGTGCATTAGCAAATAAAGACCATCCGTTTACATGTGTGTGCACCGTACATTCATGCAGCTATCAAAAAATAAGTCTTCAATTGATTCGTGGTGAGGCAGTGTAGATGCCTGATTGAAATGAGTATTACTCATCACATGCTCCTGATGTCACTGGGTGAGATCATGATATATCTATTCCAGTCACTAATGTGCATCAGAGCTTAACCTAATACTGTTGCCATCATGTGTGCTATGTTTCTCTTCCCAACCACAATATCTGAGCCAGGAGAAGAGTCTGTGATGAACAAGAGAAAGTGAGTCTCAAGTGTGGAGGGAGTTGATGACGGAGTGCAGATGAAGTGTTCGTTTTGTAAGTGTAAGAGCTATCACACTCACACTGAGTGTAGTTCTGAGAGGTAGAGGGCGCGGTGTGCATTTGCATACAGTCTCTTGAGAGACAGAGAGATAGAGAGATAGAGAGAGAGAGAGAGAGAGAGGGGGAAGCGCTTATCTCCGATCGAGAGTCTTCACAACCTGATGCTATTTTCCACACCCACACTTCTCTACTCACACCCAAGTTGAGGGGCGCCAGGGATGTTGACGCACAGTGGGTTTGTGTGTGTGTGTGTGTGTGTGTGTGTATGTGTTTTTGTGTGTGTGTGTGTGTGTGTGTTTGTGTGCCTGTAAGTGTAAGTGTTTGAGTGAATGCGTGTAAGTGTGTGTGTGTGTGCGTGTGTGTGTGTGTGTGTGTGTGTGTGTGAGTGTGCGTGTAAGTGTGTGTGTGTGTGCGTGTGTGAATAATTCTTGACAACCCGTTGACACAGTCTCAGTTGCTTCCACATCACCCAGTCCCCTGCTATTTGTGCCTCTCACCTAGTGGCCACTCTAAGTACTGCAGAACTGTTTAGTTACATCCCTGGGTCATATTTGTGTCCCATATGAGTGGGACAGTTGTGTGGGGAAGGGGTGTCTTACCTGTGCATAGCACATCAGTAGCACACACACTCACATTCTCTCTCTCTTACACACACACACAAACACACACACACACACAGAGACATCCACATGTTACATACGTTGCCATTAAAAACAGTCTCTTGTGATTAACATGGCTTGCACTGCATTGCTTTCCCCTGCACTGATCGTCCATGTCTCATACTATTACACCCTCATGAATGGACAGAGAGAGAGAGAGAGAGAGAGAGAGAGAGA
Organism: Clupea harengus; assembly: GCF_900700415.2. Classification (NCBI taxonomy): domain Eukaryota; kingdom Metazoa; phylum Chordata; class Actinopteri; order Clupeiformes; family Clupeidae; genus Clupea; species Clupea harengus. The sequence continues at coordinate 10,067,040 of NC_045171.1, forward strand.
GAGAGAGAGAGAGAGTGAGAGCGAGATAGAGAGAGAGAGAGAGAGAGAGTGAGAGAGAGAGAGGAGAGGCCCACAGGCCAAAAAATATTACACTACTGTTCAGAACACATGAACACACACACACACACACACACACACACACACACACACACACACACACACACACACACACACACACACACACACACACAGACTGAGGGTTAGAAAGTGTCACATATTACTGTGTAGTAACCCAAGAGAAACTAGAATGCTCTTTCTAATCCTTTCTTTTTGTGTATCTACTGCTTTTGTTCGTGGACAGGCTTGGGTTAGGACTCCAGCAGTGGGTTAAGTCTACTCAAGTACTTAATGCCTTTTTTATTAGTACAGCCTTGCAGATGTACATGAAAGAGGAGATTGCTTTCTCTCTCCTTCTGTCTCTCACTTACTCTCCCCCTCTATCTCCCTCTCTCTCACTGTCTCTCTCTGTCTCTCTCTCTCTCTCTCTCTGTTTGCCTTCAGGGATTCTCTTCTCTTGAGCTGTCGGCTCCATGGTAACCTGGTGTGTTTATCTTGCCTTGGAGCAGGTTGATAATGTCACATGTCCGCACATTATTGTGTCAGGGAAGTCCACAGAGAGGACAGAGACAAAGACTCACGAGAAGTGAGACATGTCCACTGTGTGACTTAGAATTCCTGTGGATGTGATATGAATGAAAAACACACAGGAAATACATTTGCTAGTCACTAGACAGTCAGACACCATAGTTTCAATGAGGCTTTATATTCCTAGCAATGTGATGACCTTCATGCAGCTAGCTATGGAGCTTCATGCAGCTACCTATGGAAAATTGTTGTGATTAAAGCAGAGACACAGTCATTGTGATGTTCATAAGGACTATACTGTGTTTCTTTCCAGCACCTGGCTGTCAGCTGTAATACCCTTTTTCTTTAGTAGCCATCTCCAACAGTGCTTGATCCTTCCATGACATGATAAGCCAGCTATGGCTGACAGCGAGAAACCCTTACCCTTTTGCTTAGACAGCTTTACTTCTGCAAATAGGCAAAACAAAAAAAAGAGAGAGCGCCGATCCTCGCGCGTCTCCGGTGATGAAAAGTGATTTGCTGTCAGGCGGCAGCCGGCTGAAGTGAGACCAAAGCAGAACTGGAGCGGTTTCCCGGTTCCCTATTCAGCGCCTGATCCACCCCTGCCGTGTCTGTATGAAAGGGACGCCAGGTTGTTTTTTGTCTGCTATCTCTGGTCAGCACTCGCCTTACACAGATAGCTTTGTTAGAGCAGACGTCTGACAGAGAGATACCCGTGTCCGCCCCAAAATTACGCGTCTATCTGGAGGGTTTGAGTGGGAGCGGACAAGACAGCAGAGCACTGGAGAAAATGAATAGCCATTTCTGAGGAGTAATCCTGTCAGTCACACATGTCCACTGGACCACTGGCAGATATAAGTCCTGTAAATACTCTGCTTTTTGACTGGCGATGCTATTTTTTGGACACTTGATTAGTTGTCCTTCTAACTCGTCACCCCCCCCCCCCCCCCATCCCCTGCCTCTGTTGCCATGGCCTCTCATGTCTGGTATTTCTGCTTTAAAGAGCACATTTCACACCACACATGGGATGTGATTTTAGACAGTCCTTCAACACATTCAAAACCCAATCTAAATTTCTTTCTCTCCCTTTCCCTCTCTCTGCCCCCTCTCCCCTCTATCGCTCCCTCTTTCTCTCTCTCTCTCTATCTCTATCCCTCTCTCTCTCTCTCTCTGCATATGAATGCTGACATGGAGAATAAGAATGCCAGGCAGATTGCCAGGAGATAACTAATTATAGCTTTTCATAGCCCTTTAAATCAAATGTCCTGTCCATTTGGTTGAAAGCCTTATTTGAAGAGTAAATACTGTCAATTCTATCGTCCTTGGTTATCAGTGGATATGGTTATACTGTGTGCGTGTGTGTTTGTGTATGCTTATGTGTTTTTATGTGTGAATGCATATGTGTGTGTATGTGTTACTGTGTGTGTGAGTCTGTGTGTGTGTGTCTCATCAGACAAAGCCCACAGATGTCTTATGACTGGAGTCGATGAAGCGCTAAGGCCCGGACATTCATTTGAATCAATTAAACAGCCGCTAAATGGCTGTGTTTTACATACGCAGCCAGGGGGCAGATTACAGCCACGGCCACTAAGAGATTAGCTATCATTATTTAGCTTTGCTTTATCTTCCATCACTGTCAGCCTGGCTATGATGTTGGGCCCCGCTAACTAGTGCGAGTCCAGAACAGACTCTAGAGTGTGTGTGTGTGTGTGTGTGTGTGTGTGTTTGTGTGTGTGTGTGTGTGTGTGTGTGTGTGTGTGTGTAACTAGCGCGAGTCCAGACTCTAGCGTGTAGGCAAACTCCAACGCCACTTGGCAAGCATGCTTGGCTTTGCATGCAATGACAGTCACTGGTCTTTCCCCTTTATTGCGCAGATCCTTGCACCGAACACAAACGTGCGTGCACACATTCACTCCCTCTCACACAGAAACACACACACACACACACACACACACACACATACACACACAGACACATATAATGCACATACATGCATGCACATAGAGACACATAGATACTGACACATACAGTGTTAGTGTATTTCAAGCACACTTGAACCCAATGGTGAGGCAAGCCTTTTTGACATGGGCATTCAATTCTATGTTATGTTATCTTGATCTAGACACCCAAAAAGTAAACAATCCCCCACACTCACACATTGCTTCCTACTTCCTACTTCCTTAACGTTGAGTAAACATTAGGGTGACAGAAAGATTGGAGGTCAATGAGGCAAGCTTGATTGTATATTGCATGTCACTGGTCTTTGCCCTGGAAAGGTCAAAGGTCTTTGACTATTAGGCAGATTTGAGAAAGAGCTGAGATTCACAGAAACTTCACGAGACATCAAGTGTTATGTGGAAATCTCGGTGTCTGCTGTGTTCTGTGTCATGCACACTTGGACTCAGCGATGAGGCAAGACACACACACACACACACACACACACACACACACACACACACACACGTTAACTACTAACTACTCTAATATGAAGTTCTAGACATATAATCTATGCGTAGACATTAGGTTGTCAGATAAATTGAAAGTCACCAAGGCAAGCCTGACTGTTTGGCATGTGATGGCCGTATCTGGTCCTTGGCCTGGTAAGGGGATGTGTGAGTGCGGATCTGAGAAAGGCACTGGAGGTGAGATTCACTTCTGTTCTCCAGTACGTGTGTGCGTGTGCGTGTGTTTGTGCACATGTGTATGTGTGTGTGGATCTGAGAAAGACACTGGAGCTGAGATTCAGAGATTCACTCCTGTTTTCCAGGAGTGTGTTTCCGCAGCTCTGATGCAGCACACCTCAGCAGTGCCTTCATTCAATGCTCGCCAGGGAGATCTCCACATGAAATATTTATAAAGGCAATCTCTCCCTCTCTCTCTTTCTCATTTCTCGCTTTGTCACGCACTCCTTCCCCAGCTGTGCCACTTCTATTTCTCCTCTCCCTATATCTCCCTTTATCTCTCTCTCTGTCACTCTCTCGCTCTCCATTCCTCTCACTTTCAATCTTTCTATATATCTGTCCCTCCCTCTCTCTCTCCATCCCTCTCACTCTCACTCTCACCATCTCTCCCTCTCTCTCTCCATCCCTCTCACTCTCACCCTCACCATCTCTCTCTCTCTCTCCCTCCCTCCATCCCTCCCATTTCTCTCTCTTTGTATATATGCTGGGAAAGACGTCTCCCTGCAGTAAAAATCCTCCTGCCTGGTTCGTTGTGAGCTGTGGGGGGAGGTAGGGCTCCTTCTCTCCCACGCAGCCGGAGATGCGCAGGCTCTGTCACCCACGAGTGACGCCTCGCGGGCGGAGGTGTGCAGGCTCTGTCCCTCCAGAGTGACACCACGCAGGCGGAGATACGCAGGCTCTGTCCCCCCATGGTGATGCCTCGCGGACGGAGGTGTGCAGGCTCTGTCCCCCACGAGTGACGCCTCGCGGGCGGAGAGCGAGTGCAGCGGGAGGACGGGCGGATGCTGGAGGGATGCTGGAGGATGAGTGACAGCTGGATTAGCTTCCCTTTGGAACCTATGTTTGGAGATGCTCCGCCCCCACCGTTGCTGTGCGGAGCCAATCAGGAGCTCTCCCTCTACTCCCTCGTTTGACATGAGCTGGCACTGATCCACGTTCCTGCAGTCCCACAATCCTTTGCTCTGTAAGACCCTCAAAGATGTGTGTGTGACACCATGCTGTGCTGAGGAGACACACACGATCACATGTACACACACACACACCCAGACACGCACACACACACATGTACACAGAGTCTGATTTACACTAGGTCACTGTTACACACACACACACACACTCTCACACACACACACACATACACACACACACATGATCACAAGTACACACAGTCTGATTCACACTAGGTCACTGTTACACACACATCCAGCACACCGGTATGCACCTAATGAAAGGTCACTGCCTTTCACACACACTCACACACACACACACACACACACACACACCCCACATGATCACACACACACACATGTACCCCCAGTCTGATTCACACTAGGTCACTGTTACACACACATCCAGCAGCACACACTCGTATGCATCTAATTAAAGGTCACTGCCTTTCACACAAACACACACACACACACACACACACACACACACACACACATGTATCTCCGTATCAGCTCTAAAACAGCGTTCTCTGCATTCTCTAACTGAAGCCCCTTAGGTACTCTCTAAACTAGAGCAAACTGTGCACGCTTCTCCCAGAAGACACAGAACCATCTCACGTCAGTTGTCCATCCAGGAGCTTCAGGGACCAGACAACAGACACAACTGAACTAGGAGGTGGACGGATAGTTTTTGCAGAGAGACAA
>NC_045171.1:10076957-10089457 GCF_900700415.2 Clupea harengus
GCAGTCAAACCTAAAAATAAAATCTTCCTAAAGTTATAAAGTCTTCTTCACCTCCCTGTTCTTTATTTGACTTCAGATATTCCACACCAGAGATGTGATAATGATTCAATATGTGTACGGCAGAGAACTATCTTTGGAGACCTCAGCCTGAAGCCAAATGATATTTCTCACCCTTCCCAAAAGAACTATTTTCAATGATCAGTTGTGGTGCAGCAACTCTGTAGCCGCAGGCAGACGCTTGCTCCGCTCGCCTCTGACGGGGTGCATTGTGGGTATTTCTGGGCCTGTGCAGGGGCGAACTCTGTTGCGTAAGTGCCTTTGACAGCGTTGGAACTGCAAGATGTCTCACGCTGTGTTTGTTTTCACTCTGTCTTCACAGATCTCGTCATCAAAGTGGCCAAGGATAAATTTGGGGCAATCCAGTCGGAGTACCAGAAGGTAATTTGTATGTGTGTGTGTGTGTGTGTGTGTGTGTGTGTGTGTGTGTGTGTGTATTACAGTACATTTACATTTGTGTTTCTGTGTGTCATGTTTGTTTGGGTGTACGGGGTGATTCTGAGTTTTGTAGAATGCTGAGTCTGTATTTTTTGTGTCTGTGTCATTATGGTGAATGCATCTGTTTGTACATATACTTCATAGATGTCATTGTGTGTATGTGTGTGTGTGTGTGTGTGCAGGTGTTTGTGCACATGTGTGTGTGTGTGCGCGTGTGTTTGTGCACATGTGTGTGTGTGTGTGTGTGTGTGTGTGTGTGTGTGTGTGTGTGCACGCATGTGTTTGTGCACGTGTGTGTGTGTGTGTGTGTGTGTGTGTGTGTGTGTGTGTGTGTGTGCGTGTATTTGTATACCTATGTGAGTGTGTGTATATTTGTGCATCGTGTTTATGTTATTCTGTGTGTCTGTGTATGCATTCATTGCTATTTGCCAATGGTGGCTGGAAGTGAGTTCTGCGGAGGAGTGGAGAGGGCACGGCCTCGCTGCGTCTCCCCTGAAGTGGAGTGTTAATTGCAAGTGAAAGCCAAGGAGAGGGTCTCTGCCCCCGCAGCGCGCCCCGTGCCAGCGCTCCGCTAATTGCGCTTGGCACCGCGGACCACGGCGAAACAGAGGGAGAAACAATCATTTCTTGTTTTTTCTGATAACCGAATTTTAATTAAAAAGCATTTTTTTTCTGCTTTGAAGACTCATGCCTCCTATTTTGAGAACAAGGAAGAGGCCTGGGGGGAAGGGGGGGGGGGGCATTGGCATTCTGGGAAAACAATCTGATAATAATCATCAGTGTCAGACTCAAGATCAAGATACCGTGAAGCACTAGAATAACATTTTCTGTTGAACAGTTGACCTCTTCATAACGCCTATGTTGTGTCCTTACTTTGCTTCTGATATGTGTGTGTTGTGATTGCTGAAGCTTTTGACACACTGCTGTTGAAGTACTCTTTTTCTTTGCTCCTTGAAGTGTCACCTTTTCCTTTGTGACTGACCGGTTGACCATTCTCCATGCCTTTTTTTTTCTGCATGCCTCTTCTCATCTGGCCTCCGCAGCCAGAGAACATTGTTCTCACTCTTCAGGTAAAGTTTGTCCCTCATCGCACCCTGTCCCATCCCTCCCATCACGTTGAGCCCCAAACTGAAACCTCAAGTCAAACCCGACTCCAGCTTCCCATCTGAATCTGTCTCTCTACCTCTCGTTCTCTCCCCGGCTAGCACCCCCCCTCACAACCCCCCCCCCCCTCACAACCCCCCAGTGAAACCCCCCATAGCACAGTGTTATCACCAGCACATACATCCGCACTGGTCTGTAGCGCTACCTCAGTCGTTCACATTTCTCTCAGCGAGCAGGATATGGGGAAGGGGATTTTCAGCCTGCATTATATTCAGCAGGACTTATGAACGTGTGAGCTCGGCAGCATTGGCTGCGGGAGTGTAGCTCTAGACTAGTGTCTAGGCTGGGTGAGCAGTAGGCCGTAAAATGCTCATTTTTATACACTGACCTTCAAACATAATCAAAAACTGACATTTAAAGGGTTTTTAAAAGTCATTTAGCTATAAAACATGTAGATTTAATATTCAGCCTATAATCATAGTACAAAAAGAACGATTTGTGTTAGTCCTACCACTTCAGCACTGAAAAAATCACAGTAGTCTTCAGGGATATTAAAAGTATGTCAGCAACCATCAAGCAATCTTAGCGGTGCTGTGGTTGGCCCCTAACAGCAGACATCCCAAGATTACTGTGCGCAGATCTTTGAGCTGAAGGTGTTCACTAGTGGAGTGGAGGATGGGGTGGGCTTCTGAGCTCAGTCAGCAGTTTCAAGGCTTAGTGTCCTTATCAGTTTTCACACACATACCCACAAACACATTGAGGTGCTTATACACACACACACACAGACACACACACTCATACACACACACACATACACGCACAAACACAACCTGTATGTGCACTAACACACATACCTGCAACTTAGATACCATAGACCCACCCAACGCTGGCTTTTCAAAGATGCAGTATGTCAGAGTGAGCAAATATAGGATAAATATATCTCAGCTAACGTTCTTACATTCATATGCGAGAAGCCATTTTATGTACGTGCTGATTTTTTCGACATGACAGAGTAATTGCAAGTCAGTCACGCTGCTTAGATTTGGCGATGAATCTTAGTTCATCTTCTAAATGTGGCAGAGATGGTCTCTTAACGGAATAACTCAAAGACAATGTGGCTGTGAGGAGAAAGGAGGTCACGGGGGGATGTTAGCAGGCGGCCATGGGCAAACATTCAGGCCTCTTGTTATGCAGTTGATGTTTAGTAGTGAGACTCATGCAATTTAGATTGCGCTTTCTCTCTCTCACAAGCTCTGCAATCATTACACCAGGGTAATCGAAATCACTTAATCACAATTTAGTAGAGGCTGTGTAAAGGCATGTATAAACAGCAATGGCTGCTTTAGGAATACATAAGCCAGTAAGGACACCTTGAGAACATTTTATTTTTTTCAAAGCCTACTAAGATGTTTTTAGACCTAGACTGGTGTAGACCTAAACCGATACCTATCTAATCTTTCCAAAATCGGCTAGGGCTTTTTTCTGTACTATACCATATGTGGTCTATATAGCATACGGTCATGTAACTAACAAAAGCTAACTAAACCTCGTTATGTAAATCTCGTTAACAAAATCTCGTTATGTACACTGACGGCCCCCCTTTTTTAATACTAATTACATTTGAGTACTTTTTGTTTAGCGTCTTTGTCTTCTTTCATTTGTTCTCTTAATGAGTGGAAGTTGATTTGACATCATCATTGTATTTGTGCTTTATCCCTGTAGTGTTTTAGCATCCCTCTAACAACTAGATATTTGAGGGGGGTGGGGTATGGGGGTGGGTGGTGATTGAGTTTGAGTTTAATGAACAGGTAAGTATTAAATACCAAAATATGAAGATGGTAAGTTTCACCCTGTGCTGTTACATTAAAGCAGCTTGCTAATCAATCAATGTCTAATTTAATGTCCTCATCATCATAAAGCGATGCTTAATTAACTGTGCTCTGTACATTTGATGGTGCATAGTAATTGATGGCATGTGTATGAAGATATAATTTCCGCATTAGTCATGGTTCAGCATCGTATTACACACAGATTACATTTTGAAATCGATCTCTATCACTATGGCTGTGTTAATGCCTTGTCATTCCATGTTCCCGAAGAGCTCATCAACATTTAAAACAATTCTGATTAAGTAGTCCCACACAGAATATCTCATTCTATCAGTACTGTAATTGCTATAATCTTATTGCAAATGTATTCCAGACAATTACCCTTTAATTACACCAGTATTCATGTGTCAAAGCGAAATCAAACAGAAGGCAGACAGAATGTGAATAAAGTGAAGAACCAGCGAAACCAGAACCTTATTTCATTAGTAAATAGTTAGTAATTAGTAATAGTGACATCTGGGGCCACTGCTGACGGTACTGACTCTCCGCCTGTCTGTCTGTCTGTCTGTCTGTCTGTCTGTCTGTCTGTCTGTCTGTCTGTCTGTCTGTCTGTCTGTCTGTCTGTCTGTGTGTACGTGTCTGTGGCCCATGTGCAGGTGATCTACTATGAGATGGGCTTTGTGGTGTGTGTGCTGTTGGGGGTGCTCTTCCTGGTGCTGATGCCGCTGGTGGGCCTGCTCTTCTGCCTGTGTCGTTGCTGTGACAACTGCGGCGGTGAGATGCACCAGCGGCAGAGGAAGAACGCAGACTGCCAGAGAGGCCTGCTGGCTACGCTGCTCTTCTCCACGTGCATCGTCATCACGTGAGTTATGCAGCACACGCGACGTGTAAAGAGCATGCATATGTACACACACACACACACACACACACACACACACACACACACACACACACACACACACACACACACACACAAACACACACACACACACACACACACACACGCGCATGCACGTGCACACATAGAAAACATGCAAAAATACATACATACACACATGCATACACAGACACACATAGACACACACACACACACACACACACACACACACACACACACACACACACACACACAGACATAGAAACAGCTTCACAGACCAACATAGACAAATATGCCTGTCTGTATAAGAAACCCAAACTTTTATATTATTTGCATACATCAATTAGGATTTAATCAGTAACTGGAATATCTGACAGTCGTTGCAGATATCTAAAAGTGCAGCGCTGGTAGAGGCAGAGCAGAGACTGAAATCAGTGATGGAAGATAACAGTTGACATAACTATGGCACAGGATGCAGGAGCCAGAAAGAATTTTTCAACATAAAGAGCGACAAGACTCCAACCCTGCTTGGAGCTAGAGGAAGATGAAAGGGTTGTTCGGTCCCAAAAGAGACATGTTCAGGAGGGAGTATTTCTAAGGATCATCCAGTCTTTTCTGTAACGGTGCTGCCTGAGATACATCACGCTAACCTTAACTTTCTGAAACATCCAGTTTGAAAACAGCAGAGAATAAGACACGGTTCACAGCACACTCTACATTTCCATCACAAGGAGAAGTCACATGAGAGCCCTTCATCCCCCTTTCATCTGAGGGGATCAAGGTCAAAATGAGAGCCAGACTACAAGTTGTACCTCCCCACACCCAGGCTACCAAAGAACCATGCAAAGAACCACACGGTTATCATTCATGTAGAACTCAAAGAACCACACGGTTATCATTCATGTAGAACTCAAAGAACCACACTGCCTATCATTCCTGTAGAACTCAAAGAACCACACTGCCTATCATTCCTGTAGAACTCAAAGAACCACACTGCCTATAATTCATGTAGAACTCAAAGAACCACACTGCCTATCATTCCTGTAGAACTCAAAGAACCACACTGCCTATAATTCATGTAGAACTCAAAGAACCACACTGCCTATCATTCCTGTAGCAATGTGGAGTGTGTGTTTGGCGTTCCGTTCTTTATGGGTTCACAGTTGTAAGGTTTATATTAGGGATTCCACAGACGGAGCCTGGCTGTCGGGGATGCCAGGAGACGAGCGTCTCAATCGTCTCAACCGTCTCAACCGTCTCAACCGTCTCGGCCCTTTATTAAATCTCTCAGGCCATAGAAGGCAGGACGGCGCACCAATTCTAATGAGGCAATTACAGCAAGCAGGACAGTGAGACGGCCTCTTGTGCGGAAATCAACTGGAGTATATCACCGAAGGAAGGGGAATGAAAGATATAAGTAGAAGTCCAAAGCCTTATATGGTGCGTAAGCGATTAGGATGAGTGTGTGAGATACAATATGTATGGAAATGCCCCTGCTTAGCTCCATGGTGGGGAGACACATTAGTCTCTAAAACATTTCAAGCAGCACTTTAAAGAAGAGGTATCAGTCTGGTTAGCGGAAAGCAGCTGGAAGTAGCGCTCACTGAAAGCAGGGGTGGAATTCTCCTGTGTGTCGGCTGCAGGAGATTCCCCGCTCTGCAGGCTGAGTTTCTACAGACACGTTATAGGACTTTGGGTTATATTTGTTTTATGTGTGAAGTTTTCTGTCTGGATTGGAAACTGAATGTAGAGTTTTCCCCCTCCAAAGACAAATGCAATACTATGTTTGATTATTGTGCAGACGACGAGGCTGGGAAAATGATAACCTCGTCTACTTGCTCTGCAGATTCCACGGTGGAATTAGATTGCACAGCTTCCGAGGGGCTGATGGCTGTGCTGATAGGACTAGTCTGTCAGTGTGTACGCTCTCAAGCTCATTAAATAAAGGATGTGTGAAGCTGGGCTATCTGACTCACACAACAGGCGATTGGCGCTTTAGATATACATCCTGGGGGCGGACGAGCCTCTGATCAAATATTCTTCAGTGGTTGAAAGCAACGGACTTGACCAAGGGCCAACAAGCAAACGCGCTCGTGAAAATAATTTCAAAATCAACCCTGTGTTTTCCCCCGCATATGCAGCGTCTTATTTAAGCACTGCAATTTATCTCCTTCAACCTCCTCCCTGTCCATTTCCATGCAGTGCGCCGCTTGAGACCCAGCTTAAACAGCCAGCGCAGACGGGTTAATGTGCCAAGATAATCCTCTCATGATCCAGGAACCTGAGACCTTACACTGTGGGCCCTCCAGCTGAAATACACGAAACGAGCCGCCAAGAAACAGGGAAACAGGAACAGGGGCTCCGAAATTTGGGCCAGAAAACTGATATTTTTGGAATGACGTTTTGTTTGTGTGTGGGTGTGTGTGTGTGTGTGTGTGTGTGTGTGTGTGTGTGTGTGTATTTGTGTGTGTGTGGTGATGAGTCATGGGAGGAGTCCTGGAAAAAAAAGCGTGATAAAATTTGTTGGAAACCATGAGGAAAATTCTTATCTTGACGAGGATGAAGCCAAAATGAAAGATATTTGGAAGAGAGCAGATAATGGCTGCTCCCTAAGAGACCTGTAGTTAGAGCCATACTGATAAAAACACAGGTTTGTGACCAAGTTTGGTCCATGTGAATGGTAACATGACAAGCCCACAGAGTGCATTTGGAGGATGACTGTTGGTATCCCCAATGAACTCCCTTCGGGGCAAAGCTACTTGATCAGGTCGCCCGTGCCCAGAACTGCTTTATCACATCTCTGTTATTTTAAGACTGCCTGGAGATCTCAAATGGGGTTACCTCACCTCCTTGCCAGCCCCACTTTGACTTAATTCTTTTTTAACAGACAAAACAGCGGGCATCATTTGAGCGTGCTGCTGAATAATTAACGAAACGACCCAGTTAATGAGTGGAAAGAAGACCTCTTTAGTGCATGGCTTTCTTTCTTTTTTTTTGCATAATTTTATTTATTTTCCTTGGGACTATGGCGTGATGTGGTCACACATTTGTGGCATGCTAACGCTAGGCTTCAGGCAAGAATGAGACAGCCTGGGTTTTTGTTTTTGTGTTTTGTTTTCCATGCCGCGCTCCATTGTGTGGCACTGGGGCATTAGGGGTGATTTGCCCGCCTGGCTTTCCTCCCCCAGCCCTAGCTGCCTCTGCCCTGCAGTGGGGTGGCTAAATGTGGGAGGTCACTGTACTGGGAAGAGTAAACGCAGCGCAAGCTCTTCCTGTCTGCTGGGAACCATGATGGGGGTCAGTAGATATACTTCCTCTCACTGCCCCGTCTCGGACTGTTTTGCTGGCAGCAGTAAGCGCTGTGCTGGCTGGCTGGCTGGCTGGCTGGCTGGCATGCTCCTATATGTCATGGCAGCACCTGTTACCAAGACATCAATCTGCCTCACCTTGGTCAGGGCAGCAGAGGTAGAGGGCAGCAGCAGCTGTAGTAGTAGTAGTAGTAGTAGTAGTAGTAAGCAGTGATAGGGTCTTGGCAGTTGTGAGGTTTGCCATGTTTGGTAGAAGCAGATGGAAAGCAGAGTGTAGTTTACATTTGACACCTGCATGGATACAAAGTAGAAAACCTACAGTGAAGATGTTCCTTGACTCATTTTGCTCCATATGAGTTCAACCTGCAATCAGGGCAGTTTTTAGCATCATGCGACATTGAGCTGGAAATATACAGTGTATAATGGGTATGAGGTGTTTGAGAGACCTAAAGGTGTCAGATGTGGATCACATGACCCAGAGCCAAACAAGCCATGATAACTTTAGCCCTTGTTAGAGTAGCAGCCATTCCCACTGTTACCCATCATGCTCTTCATACTCTGGTCCATTCCCACGGTTACCCATCATGCTCTTCATACTCTGGTCCATTCCCACGGTTACCCATCATGTTCTTCATGCTCTCATCCATTCCCATGGTTACCCATCATGCTCTTCATACTCTGGTCCATTGACAGAACAATGATGGACCTTGTTACTATGGTCTCTTCTTCACAAAAAGTCCATTGGACGTCTCGTCTTGGCATTTTGATGTTGATGTGGCCATGCCACTGGCCTGTGAATGGTTTCTGGCCTCATGTAATTGCACTGTTGTCATTGGGTAGACTCATTGTGTCTGAAGTGTTCCCTGAACTTTTACACTCTTGTTGCAGGACAAAGCCAGGACCTTTAAATTCACAATGATAAGCCCAACCATAATTTGACTGAGTAGATTGAGGATTATGTTAATCACTATGTTGATGATGGTGAACAGTGCTGTCACTTACATTTGAAGAGGGTTGCTCGAGCATGGGCATGAGATGAGGAAGAGCTTTGTGAGCTGAATCGCCTAAATGCATGGACATCTGCCAACACATTCTTATAAGTGCCGTTTGGCAAGGGCTGGCTGAATTCTTTATTTTATGTAATAAGTGTTTGACTGTCGTTTGGGAAATGTAAACATGGTAGGACTGTGGTGTATATGGCTTTTTTGGAAAGAAATAAGGGATAAAAAATCTCTTTCACGTGCTGGTTTACAGTCATGTCCCACATATACTGCTCACAAATGCATGCTTGTCTGCACACAGTCCCTTGATCTGCTTCTGACCAATAAGCCCTCCCACACAAGCTTGTGTGAAGGAATACAGAAGCAGACTCTCACATACCGGTACACACATGCGCGCGCACACACACACACACACACACACACACAGCACGTGGGAGGTATTTACAGTGACTGTTTGGCCTTGTATTTACTCTAAATTGCCCTGACTAGGGTTTGTGTAAAGGCCTTGTGCCCCCCTCAGGCCCAGGGAGAGTGGGTCACTCGAAGGTTGAGAGGGCAACATGGTGACCCTCATCAACCCCCCCCCCCCCCCCCCCTCTAGACTCTCTGTAGGCAGTAGAGTCGGCTAGGGTTGCCTGCCAACCCAAATACTACAAACCAGGCCCCTGCGGTTCTCATCATTACAAGCAGTGCACTGCCTGCAGTGGCTTTCCATAAAAGGGCTTGAGTAAAAAGTTGTTTTGGTCTCCGCAGAAACTTTAATTTGCTTCAGATTTCTTCAGGGGATGCAAGTCAGAGATAATTTAGTGGCACTCTAAATCGTGGTAGCTCTTCAGATCTGTGGGCTTTCCTCTGGTCCACAAAAGGGTCTGTTTTTCTCCTGGTGCTTGTCCTGGTCTGTCTGGTTCTGTCTGGTCCAGAATCTAGAGTATCTGTCACGGTTCTGAATCACACAGGTAACCTGATCCTGCCACCAGGGTCATCTGGCACACAGCACGGCATTCATTACGGTTCTGACCTGTGAGAGGCTTCTGTCTGCTGTTCTTTAGTTAGAACTGCTTTAATGTGTGTGTGTGTGTGTGTGTGTGTGTGTGTGTGTGTGTGTGTGTGTGTGTGTGTGTGTGTGTGTGTGTGTATATGTGCGTGTGTGTGTATGTATGTGTGCGTGTGTGTGTGTGTGCACATGGACGTTTTACGTGAGAGTGTGTATGACAAAAGGAGTGTGATAAGGCTGAAGTTACATCACGCTGATCTAACAGGGTTGACAGGCATCTGTTGGACTCTCTCTCTTCATCTCTCAGTGGTTCAGCGCTCTGATCCGATTGGCTGCGGTCTCGGCACAAACTCTGGCCACCTGCCCCCACAGGTCAGCATCAGGGGCCATTTCCATGGCAGACAAAGAACCTGCACACAAGCTGAGACCTGCAGTCCACCCAGGCTGTCCCCTCTGCCTCTCCTCTCTGCTGAAGGAACCTTGCGTCCGTGAGCAGTGTGTGTGTGTGTATTAGCGTCAACAAGCTGGCAGCACACTGTGCTAGTCTGACACTTGGGCACCCCCTGATCAAAGTGTACTTGTGCACTTTGCACACAACCGCACACACACACAAAACACATGGACACGCGTACATGCACACCTAAAAATATACCAACACTCACATTCACATACACAGAGACACACACACACACACACACACACACACACACATATTTACATACACACGCAAACACACACACACACACACACATATATACATACACACGCAAACACACACACACACACACACACACATATATATACATACACACGCAAACACACACACACAAACATATACAGTACATACACACGCAAACACACACACACACACATACCCATGCAGGAGCGCTGTGTAAAAAAAGGCTTGTCAGCTAGAGAATCTCTCTTCCTCCCCTGCTCCCCCCCCCCAGTGAAGCATCAGCAAAGCCCACAGCACAACCCCCCCCCCCCCCCCCCCACCAATGCTTTACTAGACCCCAACCTCAGCTCACTCAGCTGGAAACAATGCCCAGTAATGAGAAGTTCAACACGATCCAGATAACAGTGGGGACATTAGCTTAGTGCTTCCTGCAACAACAAAAAATCAACAACACAAGAAAAGACACAAGCGAAGGAACAAGACCGTCAACAGAAAAACGTTGCAAAACACTCATTGCATTGTGTTGTTTTTTTTCTTTAAACACGGCGCTGTCCGTGGTTAATGATGCATTGGGCTGTGCCCTGGATCTGTCCTACATGTTGTATGGAAATAAAAGAGGGAATTATTATTGTCTTACACTTCAGTTGCCTCTCTGCCGCCGCGGCCTACTTTCAGATCTCATGCGTGGGATTTGTTCGACATCCACACGGAACCGAACGGAAGCAACGCTTACACACACACACATTCACACAGAAAAACAAAAAAACGGTACAAACGTCTTTCTTGATCCCTTTTGAAATTCAGCACAACATTTTTTTTCATGCTAAACACAGCACACACACAAGAACAACACTAACCAAAAAAAACTGGAAAAGAACATTTTTTTCTTTCGAGCACAAAAAGAAAGTGGCAGGAGGCTTGATACGTGTTCCACAGAGAGGGGCTTATGTCTGGAGTGATGTGGGAGTGATAGGGAGTGATAGGGAGTGATGTGGGTGTGATAGGGAGTGATAGAGAGTGATGTGGGTCTGATAGGGAGTGATGTGGGTGTGATAGGGAGTGATAGAGAGTGATGTGGGTGTGATAGGGAGTGATAGAAAGTGATGTGGGTGTGATAGGGAGTGATAGAGAGTGATGTGGGTCTGATAGGGAGTGATGTGGGTGTGATAGGGAGTGATAGAGAGTGATGTGGGTCTGATAGGGAGTGATGTGGGTGTGATAGGGAGTGATAGAGAGTGATGTGGGTGTGATAGGGAGTGATAGAGAGTGATGTGGGAGTGATGTGGGAGTGATGTGGGAGTGATGTGGGAGTGATAGAGAGTGATGTAGGGTAGAGAGGGCTGAGCTGGCTGTGGAGAGCACAGTCATGCTGGCTGAATGCACACTGTTGTTTTGACCCAATGAAAGACAGGGAGCCATCAGACTGTGTAACGTCCCTGTTCACTGACCTCGACTCTGGAGAGAGAGAGAGAGAGAGAGAGAGAGAGAGAGAGAGAGAGAGAGGGAGAGAGAGAGAGAAAGAGAGAAAGAGATAGGGAGAGAAAGATAGGGAGACCGAGGGAGAGAGAGAGAGAGAAAGAAAGAGAAAGAGAGAGGGAGAGGGACAGAGAGCGAGAAAGGGTGGGAGAGGGGGAGAGAGAGAGAGAGGGGGACAGAGAGAGAGAGAGAGACCAGTCCCCCTCATCACGGTCTTTCATGGACACTCTCTAGTCTGCCAACTCGCTTCCTTTGTCTTCTTGCCAACATGGCAGGACAACAAGACAGGTATGGCATCTGTACACACGCAAGAAGAGAGACTGTGCATTCTATGCCACTCCATACTCCCTTAGTCGGTTTCCATATTTGAAACTCCCATTTGTTCTGTTTGGTGTGGTTAAATGCATAATAAGCTGATGCTTAGCACTACATGTGGTTGCCTAATCGCGCCTTAAGTGCCTGCTCGTGAATGAATTGTAAAAGCATAACGCTTGTCCTGCGGTGAGGATCGAGTTGTAAACACCCCAGAGACCAGCGGTTGTAAACCGCCAGGCTTCTCCCTCCAGGAGGCAGTGACGGTGCGGAGGCTGGGCTGGGCTGGGCTTTTTCCTCCGCACTTTTGCCCCTGTGCATGTGGAATGCACTCGCAGCCATCTTCAAAGCCCTTTTGTTCATTAGTGGCCTGGGCTGTGCTGACCCAGCCAGGCCTCGCGGAGAGAGAGGGACAGAGAGAGAGA
>NC_045171.1:10091957-10136957 GCF_900700415.2 Clupea harengus
TCATTGTAGAATACATTAAAAGTACATTTTCTGAAAGGCAGGCGTGTCTATCAAACACCTCAAATGCAGCTGCTGGCAATACGACAGCAGTGAAAAATAAAACTGTGCCCACGCCAAGCACAATTATCTTCAGGCGTTTGGGAGCACTCCAGCTAAGTGTGGGTGTCTCTCCTCAAAGATAAGACAAACATCATTCTTGCAAGGTGAAAAATTGACATACACACACACACGCACATCAGAATGTATTTATAGCACTGAAAGTGGGCACATTCTATCAACATTCTAATGACACAGTTGTGTTGCCATGACTACAGAGCTGGAATCCTGTGCTCGTACGCGGCCAATCAGCACCTGAGCTCCCAGCTGAAACAGATGAGGCGGCTGGTCAACAGCAACCTGAGGGACCTGCACACCTTTGCCAACGAGACGCCCACCGTAAGAACTCTTCTACTCTGTCCACAACTCGCTCTCTGTTGGTGCTAGATACGCCATGTTAGTGTCTCCAAGTGCTGGCGCATAGAAGTGCTTCCTGTTGTGATTCTCACTTGATTAAGTTAAGTTAAATCAAGGTATTTGGCTCCCATTGCCACGTTATCTATATCATGCTAAAGACACCTGTAGTAGGACTGGGGTTAAAGAAGTATGAATTAGTTTGAACTGCTTTAATTTTGGGTATGTCAATGCCATACTGCCATACTCCATACTGTCATGCTCCGTCATAGTTAGCTGTACATTTTTCTACAGTGTGTTAATAACATACTGAAATATCTGTTAGGCATGACTGCATCCTCATTTAAAGCAATTTAAAATCAGCTTGAACGTGCAGTATGATCAGAGGTGTGTGCGAGATTATCACTAACTAGCTCTTTGCTTCTTTCCTTTGCCTCACGCAGCAAATCGACTACCTGATATCACAGTACTCCACGGCCAAGAACCAAGTGGTGTTCGACCTGGACAGTACGTACAACATCTTTTCACACTCTTTTCTCACTTTTCTGACTCTTTTATCAGGGTTTCATATCTCTCACCTCCCATCTCTCTCTCCTCTCTCCTCTCTCTCACTCTCTCTCCCTCTCTCTCCTCTCTCTCTCTCTCCTCTCTCTCTCCTCTCTCCTCTCTCCTCTCTCCCTCTCTGCTCCTCAGACATCGGGCCTCTGCTGGGAGGGAGGATCCACGATGAGCTGGGGAAGGAGGTGCGGCCTGCGCTGGACGGAGCCCTTAACCTGGCTGGAGGTACAGCAGGACTCGCTTCTCCTCCGTTTCTTTCTTGTCCTTTTGTCTCTCTTTCATCTCTTCTTCACTTTCTTTAGCTCCTCTTCTTTTTTTTTCCTTTTTTTTTTTTTGGCCCACCTCTTCGGAGGACAGCTTTATTTTTATTCCAGTGTAGTTACAATATGGATTGAAGCTGTTCCGAACACACCCACCCCAATACAGTGGGAAAACAAAAGGGCATAAAGCAACAACAAACAGACAAGCAAGCAGACAGACAAGCAGACACACAGACAGACCAAAAGACAGACAAGTAGACAGACCAACAGACAGGCAAGCGGACAGGCCAACAAACAACTACACAAGACATTATATAGTTGCGGTGGGATTGTTGTATACTTTACCAGCCCATGACAATGGGAAAGATAAGAGTCGACAGGGGAAGAGAAGGAATTGATGGGGGGAATCTGTGTGAATTAAGGGGGATAAGATGTGCCTGCATTGATAGGGATTGTGTTGAAGACTGCATGTGGGTGTAGCTCCTCTTCTTGCCGGTGTAGTTCTCTTTCATGTTCCTCTTCTCTCCTCTCTTTTCTTTCTATCCATTCTTGCTTTTTCTTCTTCTTCTTCCTTTTCTTTTCCTCTGCTGCTTTTCGCTATCTCTTTTGTCTTCCACATCTTCTTCTGGCTTTTTCTCTCCTTTATCTCGCGGCGCGTCGTCTCCTTCCTCTTTTGTTTCTCTCTCTATCGCTCGTCTCTACTTATTTGAGAATCTTCCCCTGAAAGAATGGAGCGCTGATAACGTCCTTATCTGTGCCCGTGAGAAAGGAACACTTAGGCATTAGGAAGTGCATTCTTTGAAGTGCCGTTACAGTGTGATCACCCTCTTCATACCCGCTCTGTCTGAACGATGCGAAGCACCACATGTACGTCTGTGTGCTCTACCCCCTAACCTGGATGTGCAGAAGCATTTTCTCTTTCAGTTTGAATGATGGTGAAGGCTAGAAATCATACTACACTGTTCAGCATTCACAGACACAAGCAATGCCCATACTCCTGAAATGGGTCACCTAACTTAAATATGTTTGTAACATGGTGTTAGGGCAGTAACCATGGGCGTATAGCTGGCATGAATTAATCTCAAGCCCCTGAAGTCTACCTGCCTCCTCACTTTCTTTCATCTTGTCTTTGTCACTTTTTGGCCCCAAAAGTCAAAGTGGAGAGGGCCTTGAAAGGTAAAGAGCCTTCTGCTCTCTGATTGGATGTGACCCCCCCCCCCCCCCCCCCCATGTGACCCTCCCCCTGTGCCTGGACTCTCATGTGATTGGTTCCCAATTGGTTCCTCTGTTTCACTCCTGACTCCTGATCCAATCAACAGTCTCATTTGCATCTGCTCCCTGGTTGTCCCACACATCCCTGGTCTCCCATCCCTTGACCAACAGGTGTCAAGTGTGAAGTCTTTAGTCTCATCGCACACAGACTGAGGGAACTACCATTAATCTGATTGGTCCTCCCCCTGTTATGAGTTATATGGGGTGTTGCCTGATAAATGGTCTCCTGTGTGTTTGTATCTTTGCCGTGTTAGCATAGGTAAGTGGTTGGTTAGAGTCGAAGCGATTGTAAAGATGTGCAGATGAGCGCGTGTGCCCTTGTGTTTGGTGTTATGCTATGTGCAAGTGTATCTTCCCCTAGGTGTATGCCTGTACACCTTGTACAAGCTGTTTTTCAGCTTTGTAAGTGTGGTGTGTATTCATCTGTGTATAGGTGTTTGTGTATGTAGTGCATGTGTGTGCGTGTGTGTTTGGAAAATTGGGGTTGTCAGGTGTGTGTCTTTGTTTTGTGTCTGGTTAGTGTTTGAATGTCTGTGTATGTGTGTATGTGGGTGTGTGTGTGTGTGTGTGTGTGTGTGCATGTGTGTGTGTATACGTGTGTGTGTGTGTGTGCACGTGTTTGCATACACACTCACTCCCCGTGTCCCCCTCCACCTCAGCCATGCATGAGACCAAGGAGGCGCTGGAGAACGTGAGTATGACCCTGGAGGTGCTGCAGGAGGGCGCGGGGAAGCTGCGCTTCAACCTGAGCCTGGTGCGCTCCGGCCTCAACAGCTCCCTGGACGACCCCGTCTGCGCCGTCCCGGCTCAGCCGCCGCCAAGGTCTGCAAGCCGCGTGCTCAGCTCCCTCAGCCAGCTGCACCGGGAGCCAACTACTCTGTGGTACGCTGGCACAGCGCGGGTTTAAAAAACTCTCCTTTATTTCTCCCCTCTCTTTCACTCTCTCTCACTCGCCTCTCTCTCTCTCTCGTGCGCACACACATTCTGTCTCTATCTCACACTCTCTCTCTCGCGCTCTCTCTGTCTCTCACACACACATACACATACACAACATTTTCTCTCTCTCTCGGACACACACACACGCACACTCACACAAACATTCTGTCTCTCTCTCACACTCTCTCTCGCGCGCGCTCTCTCTCTTTCACACACATACACAAACATTTTCTCTCTCTCTCGGAACACACACACGCACACTCACACAAACATTCTGTCTCTCTCTCACACTCTCTCTCGCGCGCGCTCTCTCTCTTTCACACACATACACAAACATTTTGTCTCTCTCTCTCTCACACACACACTCACACAAACATTCTGTCTCTCTCTCACACTCTTTCTCCTTCTCTCTCACACCCACAACCATGATACAAATACACCACGTCTTGTTTAATTGTGTGGTCACCTCATACTGAATCTTATAATGTCCCTTAGATATGGTTTCTATCTTTATTGCTTTTTCTCTGTCAATATCCCCTTCTCTCCCTCTGTGTGTGTGTGTGTGTGTGTTGTGTGTGTGTGTGTGTGTGTGTGTGTGTGTGTGTGTGTGTGTGTGTGTGTGTCTGTCTGTCTGTCTGTCTGTCTGTCTGTCTGTCTGTCTGTCTGTGTGTCTGTGTGTCTGTGTGTGTGTGTGTGTGTTTGTGTGTCTCCAGTTCTGTGTGATATTGAGGTTTGTGTGTAGACATGTGGGACTTGTCCGCTGTGTTACTGAGTGAGTCCTGTGTCTCCTGTTCTCTGTTCCAGTTGCCTGACGTTACCCCTCAGCTGGAGAAGGTTAATGAGGCCCTGAAGACGGACCTCAGTGGCATCATTCAGAAGGTCAGTCCATGTGGGGCTCCTCCTTTGACCTTTGAACTCTTTCTTTTTAGTCCATGTGGGGCTCCTCCTTTGCCCTTTGGACTCTCGTGGCAAGCCTTCAATTTTTCTCTTATTTTCCATTTCATTCATTTTTTAAATTATTTTGTGCTTTCTGCATCCTCTTTTTTTCCCGTAGGGGTACACATCTTTTAATGATACCCCAGCGATGGTGATGAATCAGACTAGAAATGTGGTTGAAGGTGAGTGGCAGTTTGCTGTCAAAGCACTTACAGTACATATTATAATGGAGTAGCTCTGAATTGTTGTAGTTGTGATGGTTAGATTAATGGCACTTGCTCTATTGGGTGTTAAAATATTTTATTAAAAAGTCCCACATGGATTATTTCTCTTCATTCTTTACTCTCTCTCTCTTTTTCTCTTTCTCTCCCTCCCTCTCTCTGTCCAATGGTCTCTCTCTCTCTCTCTCTTTTTCTCTTTCTCTCTCTCGCTCTCCCTCACTCACTCACACACTCTGACACACTCTGCAGGTGTGAGAGACATGCTGGACGGCATTGGCATGAACATCACTGGCTTCTCGAAGCTGTTCCCCGTGCACAACTCCCTGACCAACTTCACCATCTTCATCAGTCACTCCCACTCCAGGATTGAGGACCTTTACCCCGAGATAGACCGCTATGACTTCTACAGGTACCTTCCCCAGGCATTCTGTATGCCTAGGCTCTAGCAATTATTCAATATATAAAATGATTATCTATTCATTATTCAATATATAAAATTATTATCTATTCATTATTTGATATATAAAATTATTATCTATTCATTATTCAATATATTAAACTACACTTCATTTGATACTTTTACCACACCAAAGGCTGTGCAGTACAAAGCGCGGTGACTCCTTTCATAAGTTGTTATGGGTTCAAAGTGAGTTGGATGAGTGACTCTGGGCCTTTGCTCAGGTGGGTGGCCTGCATCACGCTGTGCTGCATGGTGGTGATGGTGCTGGCCTTCAACCTGCTGGGCATGCTCTGTGGCATCCTGGGCTTCGACCGCCACGCCACGCCCACCACCCGCGGCTGCATCTCCAACACCGGAGGCAACCTGCTCATGGCGTGAGTCAGCGTGTTTTAACACTACTTGAATGTCATATGTGTTTTAACACTATTTGGATGTCATACGTGGTCTTTTTTTTAAGATTTATTTTGGGGCTTTTTTGCCTTTAATCGATAGTGCAGTGAAGAGTGTGACAGGAAATGAGAGGGAGAAGAGGTGGGGAGTGGACAGGAGAAATGACAGCGGGCCAGATTCGAACCCGTGGGCTTCAAGCCCGAAGGTGGTCGGGGCTACTGTCATAAGTGTTTTAACACTACTTGGAAGTCTTTACAGGGTTCATATAGTGTAGGCCATAGTAGTGTATAGTGTAGGTCATATTAGCAACATGAGTAGGTACATGTGTGGATGGAGACAATGCCAGTTGCTAATGGTGCTGATGTTGGTGTGAAGCTGTGCCAATCTTTTACAGAAATGTTTCTAATAGTAAACATTCGCTGTCACATTTGATTGTGACGGTAAAAGCTTTGTGTGTGGGTGAGTGTGTCTTCGATCACTAACACTGTTAACACTTTGATAAAGAATCTATATGTGTGTGTGTGTGTGTGTGTGTGTGTGTGTTTGAACGTCTGTGTGTGTGTGTGCGCATGCGTCACGCCGGTAGGCCGCATGGCGGTAGGCTGCACTAACAAACAAACACATTTTAACATCTACACCCGTCGTAACTGGCGGCGTAAACGCAGAAAGAGCCAATTGTACTGATAACAGCAATACTCACAATGTGCTTGGTTTCAACCTTGAAATCAGTGACCAAAACTGCGCTCATCTACTGATTCACTTGGCTGTTAATACTTGCACAGTGTTTGTGTTGTTGTGTGAGACATAATAGGCTCTTTATTAATATTTGGATGCTGTGGTGTTGTAATCAGTATTGGTCATTCCAAATAAATTAATCAAATGTGTGTGTGTGTGTGCATGGACGGATTAAGAAACCACGGGCCCCTGGGCCTGGACATGTTAAAGGCCCCCCCCCTCGCAAAAAAAATTATTGTGCGTTTGCAAAACACGCACGCACACACAAACACCATTAGGCTTATATATATATTTTACCAACCATGTGTTGGATTTAACGGTCGAATTAGATACTTTGGCTATTGTATTGGCAAAGTAAACAGGTCAAAGTTTACTCCGTAACATCCACCTTAGGTGCACTGCCCTGCTATCGTTTCTGACATTACATGTGACAGGGCAACAGCCGAGTGATTCTTTTCCAAATTGAAACTGATTAAGACCTACCTGAGCAGCATGGGGCAGGAGAGGCTGAATGGGCTGGCTATCCTGTCCATAGAAAGAGCAATCATGCATTACCACTTTTATGTTTGAAAGGCATCGTTCGGCAAGTGTACCGTACTGTGCTCAGTCAGCTTGTAGGTCTTGACGTTCAGATTCTGCGCCAAAACGAGTTATAGCGTATCGTCTCGTCACATGATCAAATAGAGACTTGACATTGGCGAACAAGCTACATATTACCCAGCAATCATCATTGCATATCTGTATATGACAAAAATAACAAATTAAATAAGAGATTATTCATTTAATTGAATCGGCTTTTTAATAGTTTCTATAGTGTATGCACGATAAGCATATAATTGTGTTATAGATTGCTACTGACGATTTCCCCCTAAAAATTATGAAAACCATGACAGAGACAAGTTTGCCATTTTGAGGGAATATATAACATAAGGGATTTTAAAAATTGCAAGTGTAGATTATCCTTGATCACTGTCGCATTAACCCTTTCATGCATGAATTATGAAAAGAGTGATCTAGATTTTTTTTGTATTGATTTTATTACCCAAAATGAACCTAAACTTGAAATTCATTTTGAATTTAAAAAAAATATGGTTTTATTAAAAATATATTTTACTGTCCACATATGTGGACACCATGCAACAAATGGATGGTAACGAATACTTACCCAAGGTTAAAAATCATTATTTTCACGTAATTTAGTAATTATTTATGTTGATATGTTGTTGTATGATTGTTTCTTTCATTTGAACAATGCAAATAAAAAAAAATACCAGGTTTTATAATCAGATTTAATGTCATCCGATTCCTCTGATGCATGACGTCCACATATGTGGACGGTATCCGATTCCTCTAATGCATGCGTCCACGTATGTGGACAGTTGGTTTTTAGGGTGTACAAACTATATTTTACATCAAATTTCATTTTTTAAACATAGATTTGTTCAACACACTTTCCCTTACATACTAATATTTTTTTTGCCTGATTTTTCCTTCTTGGGTAGAAGGTTTTAACAGATATGCCTGGAGTATTCAGCACATGCCCAGCACCGTCAGCCATCTTGTCTTGATGATGTCATTACACAGTTAACATTCCAAATACAAGATGATACATATTGTTATTATATTGCTCTGAGTCTACTGACTCTGCCCCTATGTGGTTTGGAGAATATTACTATGATAATCCAGAATAAAATGGAGTTTAATTAACTGTCCACGCATGTGGACCCCTAAACAAGCTACTCTTTGACATTCAAATGTTCGAAAAAATTTGGAAAGCAGTGTCTGCTTAGCCTACGAATCTTCCACGCTGGCTGCATTGTCTGCATTGCATTAAGCCCCTGGCACACATGCACATTTTCTAACACAGCACAGGTACACTCAATTAAAGCCATTAGCGAATGAACAAAATACACCTTTTTCAACCACAAATAAGAGATACATAACAGCGACTTCACGCAGAGGCTCTGGCTTAGGGGCCCCCTGAGCTCATGGGCCCCTGGGCCTGGGCCCGGTAGGCCCGTTCGTTAATCCATCCCTGTGTGTGTGTGTGTGTGCGTGTGTGTGTGTGTGTGTGTGTCTGTGTGTGTCTGTGTGTGTCTGTGTGTGTGTGTGTGTGTGTGTGTGTGTGTGTGTGTTCCCCAGTGGCGTGGGCTTCAGCTTCATCTTCTCCTGGCTGCTGATGGCCATGGTGGGCGCCAGCTTCATAGTGGGCGGAAACGTGGAGAAGCTGGTGTGTGAGCCCTTCCACACCAAACAGCTGTTCAAGGCAAGCACACACACACACACACACACACACACACACACACACACACACACACACACACACACACACACACACACACAGAGACACACACACAGAGACACACACACACACACACACACACAGACACACACACACACACACACACACACACACACACAAGGTCTCGTGTCAGTTACACTCCACGTATGATGCATGGCTCGGATAGTTATAGAGAAGTCATGCATAGTTTTGTATTGACTCAGATATGTCTACTAAACTATATGTGCACTCTTAGTCCTTAGGATTCTCTTTGTCTTATAAAACAGAGAATGTTTCTCCATCTTATGCACTGACTACAGGGATGTGTTTGTAGGGATGGCGGAGTCTTTGTGTTTTTTTAGTCGTTTTTAATCCATGAAGGGTCTCGTGCTTCACAGGTGTTGGACACCCCTCACCTCATCATGCCTGCCTGGAAGAACTTCATCCCTGGCTACCTGTACAACGACCCCGAGATGGACCTCACCGTGGAGAGCTTTTACAGGTGAACAGTCAGGTCATCACATGCTGTCTATGTTGCCAAAGTACATCAGATTTGAACTATTAGAATAATACAATGGCACACAATCGTTGCCATTGAGTACCAACAGAATAACATTTGGCTCTTTTACACACAAACATAGATGCGTAGTTGGTGGTCTAGACACTCTGTGTTGAAGGATTGTAATGGCAGCTGTATTTAGTTACTATGCACCACAAGGTGGCAGTAGTGAGGATGGAAGCGTCTGCACAGGAACACGCTGTACTTGGGTTGTTTAATGTATGGACTCTATACTCATTAGTACTCAGTATGCCAGCATTCGTCACTCTCTTCTCTCATATACCTAACACCCCTCCTTCATAAACCCTCTCTCTCTCTCTCTCTCTCTCTCTCTCTCTCTCTCTCTCAGTAATTGCAAAGAGAACAGAGGGATCTACTCTGCCCTACACCTGGATAAGATCTTCAATGTCTCTGCCTTCCTCAACACCAGTGTGGTAAGGGCTCCTGTACCTCACACACACATCACGCTGGGCGCCTCCTGTACCCCACACACACATCATGCTGGGTGGCTCTTTTATTCTGATAGAGGAGACAGGAGACAGGAGAGAGAATCACTGATGTTGCCTGTGCATTGGTAAGTATTGTGGGAGTCAAAAGATGAATTTCGAAAAGCTATACTTGAAATCCTCCGAGTGCCATGTGTAAACAGTGCCTAATTAATTGGATTTTGCGACCAGAAACAACTCAAGACATACTCTAACTCGAACATACTGCATCGGCACACTGCTCTGGAGTATTTCCTAAAGGGCTATCATCCTCAGTAACAGAGTAAAGACATATGAGCCACAGCCTCAGTGCAGGCAGGCAGCATCTCTATTTAACCCTCAGTCTGACCTCTGACCCTCAGCCCTGCTGGCCGCTTCTTGAGCGAGCGCCAGCCTTATCTAACGGCAGGAACAAACACGCTGCCCTGGCTCCCCATCGCTTCAGCGTCTCGCCTGTTCCTTGGGAGCCAGCTGGCCGGCTTACGAGCCTTCTTCTGAATCAGGGGATATCAATGGGGAGGGGGGGGGGGGATGCTACCCAGTGTGCTCCATAGAGAGCCATGCAAATGAGCCCCCAGTTAGCAGAGCTGTACGTTCAGTTCAGCAGTTGAATTGAGTCTTAGTCTGTATATGTGCATTTATATGGATGATGAGGAGAGTGATGCATCATGGGAAATGCTTTGTAGTAGCTTACCTGGCTGTGAAAAGAGATCTTGTATGGTCTTGACATAGCGTAGTACTTCAGAAACACTTCACTGAAGTGCCATGCTATGGGAGTTCAACTACCTCCAGCGGGGGCATATAATCTGGGCTTTGTGGCCGTGAATGCAGTTGCCCAGGAAGCTCTCGTGCTGAATAAGAATGTGAAAGGGCGCTCAATGTACATTATTTTGTCTCCCTGGGCAACGGTGTCCTGTACTGGTTGCCGGGGGCCTGTGCTGAAAGCACATGGCAAAGACATGTGCTTCAGGTTGTGTAACATCCTCCTACTCGATGTAAACAGGGGAGGGTTTCCATTGTCACTGTGTGAGCAGGAGGTCCACAGAGCAGAGGGGGAACGTAAGGAGGACATATATGGTGGTGCTTGTCAGGCCATACATAGGAAGGTTGTTATGTTTAGCCCGCAACATTTGCTGGCGTGCTCAATGAAACATCTGGACAGGCTGTCTCGCTTTGTAATATCAGAGACCCAGCTGTGTGGAATGTTCTAGATCAATAGATTGACTCATTGCTTAAAATACCAGTGGGCTTGAGTGCATGGCATAACCTGGGTCTTTCATTTGGTGAATATCCATTTAATAATGAAGCAATTTGTTAGTACACTCTGCTTCTTATGTAACTACCAGTGAAGATGTGCTGCCAGTTAGAGTGTAACAAGTAACAGCAAGAACTTACATGACAAGTACAGCATAGTATTTCAACCCTTAATTACTCAACATAGATAAGCACATTAGACCTTATGCTACTGAAAATGAAGTGTGATGGAAAGTAGTCAGCACTTTTCCCTCTAGCTGCATCAAACCCGCTCCAATACTAATCCGTTTCCTTCGACTGTGCCCATATTTTGCCCAGTTCACGGAGGACATGGCGCGGGTGGTTGATGGCGTGAAGGTGGACCTGCGGGGCATCGTCCTTCTGGAGACGGAGGGCAAAGACAACCTGGTCCTCTTCACAGAGACTGGCATCGGAGACATCAACTACGCCGCCTACCTGGAGGAGGTGTGAGACTTATCAGCATATAGGAAAATACAGTAAACAACACTGTGCTGCATATAGGAAAATAGAGTAAACAACACTGTGCTGCATATAGGAAAATACAGTAAACAACACTGTGCTGCCTCGAGGGAGTTAAAGTCTTGTGTGCCGTACAGTACCTTGAGAAAATGTTGATTGCTAAAATTGAACTAATGTGGAGTAAAATGTGCTATAAAATTAAATGAATGTGGAACTGAAGACTGAGTCGGGGAAGAAGAGAGTTTGTGAGAGACGAGTGGATCTTTAGACACTCAGTTATAGACTGAGAGAGAGAAAAAACATAAACAGTGTGTGTTTGTCTCCCAGCGCAAGACAAAAAGAGTGCGCAGTGAAGCATGTCCCATACTTTGTGTTCTTGGTGGCCTTCCAGGTTAACAAAAGGGTGACGCTGGTGGACCTGCTCTCGTTCGCCAAGGAGCTGGATGCCCAGAGTGACCAACTGGTATGTTCTATTCTGTTCCTTCTCCAGCCCCAGTAAAAGCAACCCAATGCAGAAAGCCACAACCCACGACGTATAATCTCCCATGCATATAAGCCGGTAGTCTTTTCATTTTCAGCAGCAGTTTCTAATTTGTCTTTTAATGGGCATTCATATAGAAAAATCCAAAGGGGTAGACTTTGGCGTGGTCTCCATGTGAGGCTTGGGTTTCTTATCATCCATTGTGCCTACACACTTGCAGCTTCCTTAGCTCTCCAGATGAGGCTCGCTCAGGAAAAGGCTGCTTTATTTTTGCCTTGCCCTCAAGGGCTCCAGGGCCAGCACAAGCTCTCCATTCATTCTGGAAGGTTCTGCAGTGACTGGGAGTTGGCCCAGAGGTCTTGTGCTGGCTGTAATTGAGCCGTTTTCTTAAGTGAGCCACTCTATTCTGTACAGAGAGTCTGTCTGTCTGTCTGTCTGTCTGTCTGTCTGTCTGCCCAGCTGGTGTCCACCTGTACCTCCTCAGTCCACAGGGAGAGAGAGTGAGAGACTGTGTGTGTGTGTGTGTGTGTGTGTGTGTGTGTGTATGTGTGTGTGTGTGTGTGTGTGTGTGTGTGTGTGTGTGTGTGTGTGTGTGTGTGTGTGTGCGTGTGTGTGTGAGAGAGTGTATGTGTGTGTGTGTGTGTGTGCGAAAGAGAGAGAGCGAGACAGAGAGAGAGAGAGAGTGAGACTGTGTGTATGTGTGTGTGTGTCTGTGTGTGTGTGTGTGAGAGAGAGAGAGAGTGAGTGAGTGAGACTGTGTGTGTGTATGAGTGTGTGAGAGAGAGAGAGACAGAGAGAGAGAGTGAGACTGTGTGTATGTGTGTGTGTGTGTGTGTGTGGGTGTGTGTGTGAGAGAGGGAGCGATTGTGTGTTTGAAAGAAAGAGAGCGGTTCATGTTACATCCCATAATCAGCACAGATGCTGCTGGCCAGCTGGTGTGGCTCTCCCTTCAGTGGTTCATTAAGCAGGGCAGGTTTCCCAGGATTTCATGAAAAAGCTCCTCTACTCTACAGGCTGCACCTAAATGCTGATGTAGCCCGTTTCTGTGGAGATAAATGCATACCACTGGTTCTCAGGCTATTATCACCTTCTAAACAGTCTGCCCCTAGTGGACAGTACTGGTCTAGAATATCAGTGTATTACCATATAACACATGATGGTAAACTATGCATCACAGGTATTCAAATTCAAGTCAATTTCAATAACAACTGAAGTTGTCTCTTGGCCTGAACCCCTTAGAGCAAGCACTAAGGCGACTGGGGCAAAGACAAACTCCCTTTTAACAGGAAGAACCTTTTGAGCAGAACGTCAGCTCTAAAGGGGGGGCCCATCTGCTTGGGGCCAGCCGGGCAGAGAGAGATAGAAAAGGAGAAAAAGAGCTAACAAATTACTGACACAGATCAGAGGGTAAACCATATTATCACACTGGTGGCATATGCACATGATACATACATGCTCCAGGTATCCTGTGCACTGAGTATATAGATATGTGCTGCAAATTCTATAGCACTTCTACATCATTCAGAGCTGAGCTGTCATGATATACTAGGAAACCGAAGAATCCTTTGTCATGGGAACAGGTTCATGGGCCCTCATTACTAGTCTTTATTACAAATAGGAACAACAGTGTGAAGGCCAAACTGTCTAAGAAATCTCTTCTCTATGAACAATATCCCTTGTTACAAAACTGAAATGAACTAACTCTGTTCTCTGTCCCCCCCCCCCAGCCAAAGGGTTCCCTGCAGACCTCTCTGAAGGGCTATGCCAGCACCCTCCGGCAGATCCACACCCAGCAGGTGCTCCCCATGGAGCAGTCACTGGTAATCAATCGCTGAACTCATTGCACCTTTTTACTCAGAAGCCACAATCCTCTACTCAGAGATCGGCTGCTTGAGTCTGTGAGTCTGTGCAGTGGAGCAAGGGTGTTGATCACTCTCATGCACAATGATTGGGACTCTTAAATCATAATTTGCACTGTTCTGATTCAGCATATTAAAAGCAATCAAACACACAGAACACACAGAATATATGATAGATAGATAGATAGATAGATAGATAGATAGATAGATTAATCCTGAGGGAAATTTAGGAAATATATACACACACACAGTATGTGCCGGTGACAGGAAGAAACAAATTATGCAAATCACCAAAAGTAAATTAAAATGTAATACACCATAACAAATTCTGAATAATATGAGCATACAACACAGCATGACACACAACAACAGAGAGAGAACAAGGCAGAAACATACACATCACACATTAGGATTTTACATATTTCAAACATGAAGTAACTACACACATAGTAGCATAGTATTTTCTGTCAAATCTTTCTTCTGAGCTCTTTCTTATGTGACCGTGTTCTTGATTTCTCCCAAATAATGGCTTCCCAGAAATATGTTAGAGCGAGGGTAAGCTTGCGTCCATCTTTGGTTTTTCTTTTCTTTTATACACGCTGTAAATGTTTCATACCATTCAGAGAACCATGCACTCCAGTGTCCTGTTCAAAAGGTTTTATATGTGACCATTGGATATATTTTTACTTGCAGTGTAAGTGGAAAATATGTTGTTTTTCTTGTGAGTCCACTTAAAATGAAACCATGCAATATAAAGGCTGAGCACTTGCATATTATTTACATAGTTACATATTGTTTCACATGATATATTCATTTTGAACGTTATGTTTTTAGGTTTAACACATATTTAAATATTGAGTCCCTAATGATTGTTATCATTGTCAAAAATCATGATCGATCATATATCATCCATCACCTGTGAACACAAACTGTCATTGGGCATTTCATATTTAAATTTTTACAAAAAGTACATTATCTTTTTTGGTGGTTTTCTAAATGCATCTCAAAGCTGCTTGCTTTGTATCTGCACCTTCAATGAAGCATGAATCAACAGTGGGTTTTGTGTTCAAGACAGAATGCATGTAGAAACTTATGACTATACAAAATTACTATAAAAAAAACATTTGTATTCACTTAAGACATACAACTGCATAACACCTACTGTGGATTGTGCTTCCGGGTCAGAGGTCAAGTATTTGTTTCAACTTCATATGCTGCACCAAAACTCGCTGTCATGGGTGAATTGAGTCATTTGTAATGGTGTTTTTGCTGCTTTTAATGGCAGACATGTTTGGAGCAAATATAAAGAAAACATGCCCTTCAGGAGCCTTGGTGCACTAGCATGGCAGTATCCATCTTTAAGTGCTTGACTGTAAAGCCTACTTAACTCTGTGTAGTGTCCTTCTTTTACAACCTGGGTGAACTTGATGTAAAGGAGGAAGAGGTTGAGGCAACGTTTCCAGCTGGTTGCATTTAGCACAGTGCTGTTCCACCCCGTCTCACCTCATCACAAGGCGGTTGCTATGCTGCATAGTGGAGCATTTAAATGCACCGGTGTCTTGTTTTCTTTGTGTGTTGAGCGTGTCTGTGCCTGTGTCACCCGTCGCTAATGTTTTTCTTCTCTTTTTAAAGACCACGCTGAGCCAGAGCATTCGCATGCTGCAGACGACCTCCAGAGAACTGCCTGTGAGTGGAGCTCTTCTGTAGGCCTACTTCAGGCCCGCTGGTGGAGTAACTGCTCAAATGGGACAGAGCTGTGCCATCCTCACAGTACTTCCTGACTGGACATTTTACTGACTTTTATTTGTTTAAGCTTTTCAGCATTGTGGAAGTTGCGTTTCCACCACAGCGTAATGTGATTGATTTAAAAGCATATCTGTGTATGAGGATATGTGTGGTGTCTTGGTGTTTTTGTCAGTGCATATGCTAGTCCTTGAGGTGTCCTGTCATGAGATTATTGTAATATGTGTTACAACTACAACTAGACTTACGATGTACATAAGGAGGCATAGCATGATGTTGTGTAATCCTTTCGATCTCCTCAGAGCAAAGTTTCAACTGTCTTGAGTACCATTGAGGCGGCCCAATATCTTATTTCCTACAATGCAACTTTCGTGGTCAGTCAGGTAATGCATTCTGGAGTCTTCCACTCTGTATAGAAAATATGAATTGTTTTGATGATGTATTTACATGTGATATAATGACACCCTAAGGTGGAGTAAGACATGAATCCTCCTGATCAACAAACTGTGTGTATTGGTTCCTACAGGAAACAGAGAAATACAAACAGATCTTAATTGGGTATTTCCAGCAGTACATAAACTGGGTTAAGGCCTCAGTGAGTATACCATCCTATAACCTCCTTATTTATTTTTTACAGCCAATGTAACTCTAACCACCCAAGTTAATACCTTTAGAATATACTGTCCAAGGATGCAGTGTGATAGTAACCATGCAACTGACAGAGAAGTCCTTATAAGTCCTTGTCAGCTATAAACCAGCACATCAACATAATTTAGTATGTCATTAGGACTGCTTATTTCCAGTGGCTCTTGGTTAAATTGGCCCTGATTGGCTCTCTGAGCACCCCATTCATTCTGCTCATTCTTCTCTCTCTCTTTCTCTCTCTCTCTCTCTCTCTCTCTCTCTCTCTCTCTGTCTCTCTCTCTCTCTCTCTCTCTCTCTCTCTCTCTCCCTCCCCCACACACAGCTGACCCTGGAGGTGGCCCCTTGCAAGCCCTTCAGCAACATTGTGGACACGATGGAGATTGTGGCCTGCAGCTTCCTCATTGATTCGATGGTGAGACCATAATGGCCCCTTTCAAAATGTAGCAGCAGCTCTGCCTGTGGTTCCCAGACCAATCTGGGCTGGGTGGGGTGGGCTTGGTTCCTGATGGGCAAGGTGGAGGCTGGTGGGTGGGTGGGTGGGTGGGAAGGGGTGGGGGTTATTGGTGCGAGTGGGAAGAGGGGTGGTTATGGTGGTGGTGGTGGCGACGAGGGGCGGTTTGGCTATTCATGAGCTGGTACAGAATGTTCTCATCCGTGTTCTGGAGAGAAAGAAAGGAAGGGGAAAGAAAGATAGAAGAAAAGTACAGAAAAGTGACAGGACAGCACATTCTCACAGCAGGGGCAGGAGGTTGGACAGGAGTGCTGGTGCGGTGTGGTCAGAGCTGTCAGAGTTCCCTGGGGTGCTCTGTGTGTGTGTGTGTGTGTGTGTGTGTGTGTGTGTGTGTGTGTGTGTGTGTGTGTGTGTGCGTGTGTGTGTGTGTGGTGTGTGGGTGTATGTGGGCAGAGGGGCTCCCAAAACCACTATGGGCTGATTTATGTAAAAACTAACCAGCACAATCCATTCCAGACACGGTGGAGGAAGAGGAGGTTAATACTCTGGATGTTGGGGAAAGGGGTCGGGGGGTCGGGGGGTCGGGGGGTCGGGGGGTCGGGGGGCCGTGTGTAAATGAGGTCCTGTGTGTTCTTATCTACAACACCCCCAACCGAAAAAGAAAAGAAAGAAACTGCCCCCTACTTTTCTCCACACCGTCAATGGTCCACTTCCTCTGTTTCTGGAATTTGTTGGATGATTGGGCTGATTCTTTAATGCAGCTCAAGTGTTCAGCAGTCGGAGGTCAAATGGAAACAGGCTTACATAAGGCCTTTGGTGTGTGAGTGTGTGTGTGTGTGTGTGTGTGTGTGTGTGTGTGTGTGTGAGTGTGAGTGTGTGTGAGTGTGTGTGTATGTGTGTGTGTGTGTGTGTGTTAGTGTGTGTGTGTGTGTGTGTGTGTGTGTGTGTGTGTGTGTGTGTGTGTGTGAGTGTGTGTGTGTGAGTGTGAGTGTGAGTGTGAGTGGTTGTGTGTGTGTGTGTTCATGTTTGTGTTAGTGCGGGAGGTGTGTGTGTGTGTGTGAGTGTGTATGTCAGTGCACTCATTACACACACCCTCTAATGGCAGGAAGCATCGCATTCCCTTAACGAAAGGGGAGCAATTAACCCCCGGTAGCCTGGCCCGGCCCCCTGGCCAAGGAAGGACCCCGGGGGAGTCAGTGGGTTTAACCAGAAAGTGTCTGGAGCCCTGGACCCCGAGGGCTTGTTAAAGCCCCCTGTGTGATTGTAAATGTAGGGGTACAGGGATAAGGATTTATATGCTCACTCCTATTTAACCCCACGAAGAGAGATATTGAAGACTTTGAGATTAACCTGAGGTTGACCAACCAGTCAGTCAGTTAGTTCATTAGTTAGCCGTTGCAACAAACATTGTAATTAATTTGCCTTAGAGAGATCATAGTATAACAGGATAGACACAATAACAGTCAACGCAACACAACATACTAACTTCCAGTGCATCCAACAGCTGTGTCCAAGTGTATGGCCTAATGGCTGAAGTGCTAAAACAAGGATATTTGAAATATCGTGTGATACTGTTAACATGTTAAAACAGTGCTACAAATTGCAAAAACTAACTGGCAAGTATATGACAGATACCCAAAGACAGAGGAACTTCACTGTATTTTAAGGCGCTTTTGATAAAAACATCTGTAGTCTATACAGCGAGGTAGAAAAGTACGCTGTGAAGTGCAGGAGGTGCTGTAGTGGGGTAGAAGCCCAGGTGCGTTAAAGAGCTCTGTGTTTGCTCAGCAGGATAGCGGGAGAGGTATGCCTATAGCTGACAGAAAGTGAAAGGTGATCAGTGTAAAGCTGTGAAAACAGCGGTGGTTTCTAATGCTGGGTGGAGTTCCTGCTGAGGCCTGCTTGCACGGCTGTACACTGCCTGCGGCGGCGGGGATGAATGTCGGAACAGGGAGACTCTCTCTTCCCCCGTGCTGTGTCAGGATCCGTGCCTGTGTGAGGCTTTGCCCAGACAGCTTTCCTCGTGGGGAACAGTCTGAACGTTTCGCTTTCCTCGCCCATCACACACATATAGCTTGTCATAGCCAAATAGGGGAATGGACTAGATTGCATAACCAGCTCGCTGAGGGGAAGGTAAAGATGGATGTATGGGCTGCTGAAATGGGCCAACACACATGGGAGAGTAGGTGTTTAAAGGACAACGGACAGTCATCTGGGACTCATTTCTTGTGTAACGAGTCATCTTTGACTTGACATTTTGAGAGTTTGGGGGTTGTAGCTCAAGCTGGTCCTTCTTGAGGCCGCTCCAGAGTCTGTTCTGTGACCGGTCAGTGCTGTCATCAACTAATATCTAACAGTGATAATTTCAGAAGGAGCTCTTGAAGCTGGTCATTAACCAGACAGGGGCATTGGCACTTGCCATAGAAACACAGAGCAGCTCTGTCTCTGTTGTTCAGGCAAGCATTATCAGGATGTAATTAAAATGTTTCTAGCTTTTTTTTTCGAGATCCAAAGAAAAGCCTGACTCCTGCTCAATTGCTTCAATATTTTACCCCCCCCCCCCCCCCCCCTTTTTAACAGTGCAATGAATGTAGGGTCTGTGCTTTTAAATATATGTTGCATTATTGCATTTAGTGTTTTGAAAATGTTTCAACAGACCAACTGAGTTGTTTGATGAAAAGTGCCAGGCAACCATTCGTGTCTACACCAACAGTGATTGTTGTTTCTATGGTGCATTAACTTAGTCAGGTCAAACAGATCCATTCATAGCTTCATTTAAGCACTTCAGCATTTGAGCTAGCTGACAGGCTAACGTATACTTGCCAGTAACTACCGGATAGCCAAACATGCTTTATGCTAAGTAGGTTATGTGATAGGCTAGCTGATTTAGTCTAGCCTACTACATAAAGGTAACTCATAAAATAGACTTCAACCAAAGATGACATCAATTTAACTTTTTTAAATGAATTACGGTCAATACTTTATTTCCACATTTATTTCCCCCTATCTAGCGATGTTTCTTTATTATATGTTGCATTGACATTACATTGGCGTTCTAAAGTCTTTTAGTGTTCTGAAAATGTTCCAACAGACCATTTAGTGTTCTGATGTTCCAACAGACCAAATTAGTTGTTCTGTGTGCCAGGGCCCACAGCAGTTAGTGCAAGGTGCCAGAGGCACTGACCGGTCACGGAACACATTGACCGGTCACGGAACAGTCTCTGGAGGTCCCCCTAGTGGTACTGGCCAGTATTAGCACCAGGCCTCAAGTCGTCCAGTTTGAGCAGCAACTGCTTCGGACAGTTGAGTGAATGGGTTGGTGGAAAATGTCATGTCTTAAATAAATATTTAGCACTGAGTCCCTGAAATATCACATCTTACGTACATCTTATGTCACACAACAATACAAATATGACATTGCTATCTACCCTAAACTAAAGTGTTGTTGTTGGCACTGACATGGTTGTTGTTGTTGTTGTTGTATTGTGTTTTAGAACACCTTCTGGTTCGGGCTGGGAGGTGCCACCCTCTTCCTGCTGCCCAGTGTGGTACTGGCTGTGAGGCTGTCCAAGTTCTACCGCAGGATGGAAACGGAAGACGTCTACGATGAGTAAGTGACGGTCGCGCTCATTTTGGTTTCACGGGAACTTGAGAAGTCTGAGCTTAGAAAATATCTCAAATATTCCAAGCATTCAGAGAAAAAGCATATAAAGTGTTTATGACAATGCTTTGCCGTAACGAACATTTTGCCATCTCTTGTGAAATACTTATCGAAACAAACAAATGTGTTATTGTTCATTTTAGCAGACTGACTGTCTCCATCCCATTTGTAGGGCTTTATATCTCTACCTCTTTCCTCGCTTTCTCTTTCCATCTCCTCCTCTCTTTCTCTATAGCTCTTCATTCCTCAGGTCTTCATTTCTCTCTTCTCTTCTCCTCTTTTTTCCCCTCGCTGCAGTTCCTCTGTTTCTGGGACTTGGCATTTTACTCTGTGATAACCATTCTGCCGTTTCCATATCAACCACTCTTCCCCTTCATCTCTCTCTGTCTGGCACTTTGCACTTTACAAAAAAAAAAATACATAGAAATACAAATTCAATATGTAAATATATATAAACTTAAGTATTATATCTTAACTTGTCCTTTTACAATGATATGAAATCACCATCTCTCATACACATATATAGTAACATACTGAGACAGACAAGTCACCAAGTGTCTTGCTCTAGGGAAGCCGTGTCTGTCGACCGCTGCCCAACTGGTGTCTGTGTGGACAAATCTTATGGTGCAATTTTCATGGACTTGCAGCAGACCGTTAACTTCTTTGCCTGTTTTGTATCTTTTTAGCTTTGAGACAATACCCATGAAAACGTAAGCTTTATAATCCCCACCCCCCAAACCCTTTCCCCCCTCCCCGTCCTAACTCCTCCTGTCTGTTTTCTAAGTATCTAATTGTATCCTCACTGGAGGTTTGTTCATAAACGCCACTGCTGAATTCATGTGGTGCTGGGTTGGTTCGAGCTCATAGCCTTGGAATGCGTTTCTGGTGGAGGCATTTCTCTGGCTTCTTTTTCCTGTGCAGTCTTTTTGAAGAAAAAAAAATGAAAAAACCCTTATCAAACACAAAGGGCTGTTTACTATCAACACCTTAAAGACACACATATCGATCACAGTTACTCTGTATAGTTACACTGTAAGATATCACATTTGTACTATGGCTATTTTGTACACATTATATACTTGTGCTATATGTTAGCACTTCTGTATCAAGGCTTAGCCATTATAGTTACTCAACATCCTTTCCCACCAATCGGTGGATAGCATGCCATATTTGTGAAGTCCCTTTTTTTGTTCCTCCGCCGTTTATTTTATTTGCTTGTTGTCTTTTATTTTTTGTTTGTTTTATATTTTTTACAAAAATAACATTTTGTTTCAGTATGGAAATGGGTTATAATGGTTATCATAGTGAGCACATACGAGGTATCGCAAACCCTGTAATGAGAAGGTAAAACACTCTTGCATCCCTTTGGATTGCATGCTAATAACTTGCATGCATGTTTTGTTTTGGATTGTTTTGTTTCTTTCCTTCTTTGTTTGGCTGGCAGGGCAGAAATAAGGGAAGTCACAGTATTTCTGTAGGGTGTGGGTGGGAATCATGGGTAAATCATGTAGTGGGAGAAGCATAGTGCATGCTGGGAGAGGAATTGGCCCCTCCTCCACACATATGGGTATCACCTGTGTCTTCAAGTACTGCCCTGGGTGCAGCTAAAGCT
This sequence comes from Clupea harengus, assembly GCF_900700415.2. Lineage (NCBI taxonomy): Eukaryota > Metazoa > Chordata > Actinopteri > Clupeiformes > Clupeidae > Clupea > Clupea harengus. The sequence goes on from NC_045171.1 coordinate 10,113,687, forward strand.
AACGCTAACGCACTGATCGCCTCGCTGGCTAGTGCACCCAGACGAGCTAACTCTTCCTAACCTCGACTCTGAGGCTGGGCCCGAGTGCTGCAGCTGGACGGGTGCGGTGCGACTGACTAACTGCATGCTGCCTGCGCAGTGCCTGCATGCTAGGAGGAAAGTGGGAGAATTGCACATCTGCGCATGCTTGCTTTGAATCATGGATAATCAGTACACCTGAATTGTCTGGGCTCTGCTTTTCGATTGTTGCATTGTTTTTTTATGTATGTGTGTGTGTTTTTTATTTTTGTTTTGGTGAGCGGCATGTCTGATAGCATGTGATTTGGGATAAAGCTGATAGCATTTGATTTGGGATACAGCCGAAACAGCTGCCCTGTGTCTCTTACAGTAACGTTAACTCATACAGTACGGACTCTAACTGCATGCCTTTTGAATGGGCCCTGCATGAGACAGGCTGGAGACCCCCGTGGGAGGAGGAGGAGGAGCTTGGCAGCCACAAGGGACCACAGTGACACGCGTGACACACATGAGCAGTTATGCCTGCAGAATTTATCGAGTGCAAAACCATGGTGGCTTTAAGCCCCAGACGCAGATAACAGCCCCACGTGCTATTTATATTACACACCCTCTGCAGAGACAAACATGACTGAATCCAGTGGAATGTCAGACATGTAGCACATTTCCACAGTCTAGACCTTCAAATTATTGCTTCCATATCAGTTCATTACTGGGGTACTTCGGTATCCGTCCTACACGGCCCAGGCTCCATATAGGCATCCAGTGTTGAGAGCCTGCTGGTACGGGACACGTGCTGGAGGGCAGCTCTTATGTGGCATGGGAAAGTGGTCACCCTGGTCCTCTGTCAACCTGAAAGAACATTATGGAAAAGGGGCTGCTGTGGGGGTGGGGGGGTTCTCTTGTATAACCTTTTCTGGAGTCTGATGCTCTCTCTCTCTGCGCCCCCCCCCCCCCCCACCCAGCATCCCTGCCTACGACACAATGACTAGATTCCCACGAGCCTCGGCACCCCCCCGACACGCTGACTGGTGAAAGAGACGGGCTGGATCTTGTCCTGTTTTTTTTTTTTTTTTTTTTACTCTACTTTTTTTTTTTTTTTTTTTTTTTTTTTTCATGTTGTCACCCAGCTCTGGAAAGGTACTCTTGAGTCTCATCTCACACTTGTTCATGTCCATTCTTTTTTTACTTCTTCTTTCTGTCCGTCCACCTACCTGCTCCTCGTCGCTATTTTCATAACCACTAACAGATAAACTCATAGCTCATCTTCCCTGTGGAGAAGCTTTTGTGTGTGTTTCTTCCTTTTTTTTCAGCTCTGTTCTTTTGAACATGTTAACTTTTGTAAGTTGTCTGCTTATTGACATCCCTGTGAAGACCATGCTTACTGTTCGCTGATGTTAAGAGGAGAGTATCTCTAAACATCAGTGCTGGAGAGGAACATCCATTTTGTTCTCAGAGGAGCTGGTCCTCACAGCCTGTAGCTCACCACTCTTGCCTTCCGTCTGTTGTTGTTTTGTCTCTTTCTTCATGTCACGCTTCATCTCTTTGTATTTTAGGCTTTACGTGTGTGTGTGTGTGTGTGTGTGTGTGTGTGTGTGTGTGTGTGTGTGTGTGTGTGTGTGTGTGCGTCCGTGTGTGTGTGTGTGTGCTTTTTAATGCTCAGTAGCTCAAGTAATGCTTGCCCCTCTCTGTTTTATGTTTACAGTGCAATCATAAACTGGCATTGAGTCTTTGGATTCGCAGTAAGTATACTTTTGCATCTTCTGGTCAGATTGCATTGAATGTACAGTACTTATTGTGTCATACTGATCGGTAAACATGCAAATACTACATACGTGATTATTATATATATTATTTTACGCAGACAGTATATAAGATGCTGATTCAGTGATCACTTTCTCTCCTCCAGCTTACCCACTTCTCATGGCCACTTATAAGAATAGACAAAGCCTCTGAGTCTCCATCATCTCCATGGGGATTCCCACCTTAGAAGAAGCTCATGGAGGAGCCAGAGTCTCAGACTCTAGTCAGACTCATCCCCCTCTCCTTCTTTCCTTTCTCCTTATGGACACACACCTGTCATTCATTTTCGTTTTCGTCTTCGTCGCTTCGCCATTAGGATGCCCCGTCTCTGCCACACAGACGTGCCAGAGGGTCTTCGCCACGCCTGCTGACAGTGACCCTCTCACGTTGACTAGTAGGTAACTGGTGAACGCTGACTTTTTTCCAGAAAGAGGCCTGTGGGACCTTCTGAACGACCTTTCTACTGCATGTTTCTATGTTTACAATAGTCCAGGGCTGCACAGAGAGAGGCCATGCCGCGCCTAGAAAGGATCGGGCACCAGTGACCAGTATCTCAGATTCTGTGGCTTAAAATGTAGGGCTCATTAGGGAGTTTTGAGTTGCTTCCACTGACTTTTTTGTTTTTGTTCCATTTTGTTTTAAAGCCATGTCTGAAGCACACTGCTTGCTCTTTATACTTACATTCTCTTGATCGTTTACTGAGATTTTGTGTGTCTCTGTGTGTGTGTGTGTGTGTGCATGAGTGTGTGTGTGTGTGCGTCTGTGTGTGTGCGTGTGTGTGTGTGTGTGTGTGTGTGTGTGTGTGTGTGTGTGTGTGTGTGTGTGTGTGTGTGTGTGTGTGTGTGTGTGTGTGTGTGTGTCTGTATTCAGCCATGGCAACCGCTTGCCGAGTAGGATCGATCAATATTTCAGCAGGACTTAATAATGAAACATGTTACCTGGAGATGGTTCCTACGAAATTCAACGAAATCATTCTCATCGCAAACAATGCAGCTTCCGTGTAGAGACAGCCATCTTGGATTCATCCATTAGTGGTCAGGAAAGACACACATGACACACTGCATTGTATTGTTTTTGATATTTCTTAAAGTTAACAAAGCTACTGCTAACATGAGTTGTTGTTGAGCCATTCTGAGGGTGAATGGGTTCTTGCCTTCCCTGAGTCGTGTTTGCAGGATGATCTGATTTTCTTTTTCATCTTGAAATGTCCTAGAAAATATATTCTTTATTGATTCTGTAGCTATAACATCTCCAGGTTGTTTTGAGTATTACGAGCAGCATTAATCATTTTTTAAACTATTCCCATTGACTTTACTAATATTGGACATTATGAATTAACATAATGTGAGCTATTGTAGTTTTCAAGCTAAAGAGCAGAACCGCTATTTGAAGCCAAAACCTCTACAGTAGGTCTCAGGTGCTAGCGCTAGACCTAACATATGCTTTTTTTTCCACATTTCTTAAAGAAAAATAAAATGCATTCTCTTCCATAGTCATTGATACATAAAGTAATCAAAAGGGGTGTATGTATCTATGAAAATTTGTAAATATACATCTTCTGATCATACCTTGTCAACACACTGGTCCTGAAATATTATATTCTAAAGAAAAGAAGAAAAAAAAACAGATCTTATTTCACGCATTTTATATAATGTATTTCATGTAATGTGTATATATATATACATTACATTATTAGGTACCTTGAAGCTTCATAATGCAACAGGTCAGGTTTGCTTGTGACCGCCACCTCTATTACTGCAGCCAATCAACCGCCATAAAGCTTGCTTGATACTTATCATGAGCCTGACTCAGTAATGGCATGAGTGCAGACATCAGTCTTTTTGTTATTTTGTGTACTTCTTAAACGAAGCAAGACCCATGAGAACATGACAATGTGGAAGTGGTTCTAGGTGATGACTCGCAGGCCATAACCAAGGGTGGTTCAAGCCCCCAAAGGCAAAATAAAATTGAGATTTGTTCTCACCCATGCAGTGAAACTCAGATGCACTCACTCCAGTTCTCTTCCTTAAAAATACTTTAATTTCTATTTGAGGGCCAGGTTTGATGAACACAGAAGTCTGCTCTCAGTGCCAATGCATGTCTCAGGATCATGACAATGTTACCTAGCAACACTGCTGTTTATAGCCTACAATCCATTCATCCTGAGGAAGAGAGAACGAGAGAGAAAAGTCGAGAGGGACAAATGAAAACTCCTCACGCTTTACCTTTGAGCGCTTATTCAAGAGCACTAACTTCCCCACCGTGGGCAGGGGACTCTCTGTTGTGACATTCAGCTTTGGTTAGTGTTGTTCAGTGGAGGCACAGTTGGTGTTTGCTTTTGCGTGTCGCCTGACTGTAATGTATAAAATGTGAATAAAATGACAAATTTCATGGACTTAACGTTTGTTTTCTGGGTCCAAATCACACGGGATACAAAAGCGTCCCACTTCATGATGTCTTTATTGCATTGTACTTAAGTTAGTGATAAATTACACTATGCACTTCTATGAAAAGACATATGTTAATATGATGTTATGTTAATAGAATTAACCTTCATAACAACATGTGATAATATAAGAAGTAAATTGTACCTATGAGCACATTAAGTACATACCTATGGATACTATGGACACAAAAAGTGGGGCATACATTTATACGTTCACACGTTTGAGACCAATCTGGGCTCTTTGGTGAGCAGCTGAAATGGCCAAAGGTTACAAGCAAATCAGGAAACCAGTCCAAAAGGCGTGTATCAATCAGGAAACTTCCAAAAACACATTCACCAATCAGGAAACCAACCCAAATGATATGCACCAATCAGGAAACTTCCGAAAACATGTGCACCAATCAGGAAAACAATCCAAAAGACATACATCCTACATTAAATGGTGGGAATAGAATGTAATTCCGAAAATCCGCAAGAAATGTTAATATCGTTTCCAGTATCTTTAAGCATAAAAGCAGAGGCAATATGTTAGTCAATTAATAATTAAATGAGCATATCTGACACATCTGTCAGACATACTGTATATGTATATATTGTACAGTAACACAAAACACATTATCATGCCTTGAGATGCTGTGCATGGGAGAGGGAAAATCCTGCATGCTTTATTCTGCTGCCTGCTCCTTCCCAGGCTGACCCAGGAACATACCTAGCTCTGGCCTGGTGTGGATTCATGCCAGATTTATCCCAGAGTTAACTGGTTTCTGAACTGATGCTTTCACACTAATTATTAATTCAGAACTATCAAGCTATTTCTCTACATCCATATACACGTCTGTGCTTCAACACATTTCTGATCAGGAGACCTTTGTCAAATTAATTTGAACTGGCAGCTGGAGACATTGACATTAATCAATTCTCCATAAACCTTTTCCAACGTATCGAAACAATCCGCAAACGACTTCATAATAACTGTAAATAAAAATATAAAATTCATCAATTTTTTGTGTGAACTTTTGACTGAAACTTTACAGAATCCCATATAATACAATAACTAGAGCAAGCTACCCTAGCCCACTGTTTTGGTGTTGCTCTTTCCTGTGTTGTGAGGCATTTAGATGCACAGAGGGAGATGAGGGAAGTGAGAGAGAGATGAGGGAGGTGAGAGAGAGATGAGGGAGGAACATTGAACGCTGGCACTAGTCCACAGAGTGCCCGGCTTTGATTCCACCCGTGAAGCGGAGTCCATGCGGATGTTTACATAAGAGGTCTCACATCGGTGAAATGAGATCTCGCTTCCTGGCGGGGGTTGATTGCTCGGAAAAATAGACACAAGTGGTACATGCCAATTAACCCTCATCTCACACACACACACACACCACCACCATCATCATTGGGGCATTCTGTGGGTATGTTCCTTATGCACAACTTAAAATGTAAGACGTAACTTTCCTAAACCAATGAGGGAATAGGCATCTTGAAGGTTTTAGCGGATGCATCTCTCTCTTCGCTTTGCTGAAAACATAACATTTATTAAAGCACCTTTCTTGGTACGACCATAATTAATCTGACTCCATTTTCATTGTCTGACTCCACTCAATTAGGAAATCAGCCTTAGCTCCTAGCTTTTAATGTAGATTGCTACCTGTTTTTGTAGGCTGATCTCCAACTAATTTATTTGATCCAGTGCAGAGGCTGGTCAGCAATCAACCGCTGTATAATAGTATTAACAGTTCTGCTGTAGCATGTCTAGTCCAATTGAGTTAGTCATTAACCTCAAAGTCTTACACTTTATGCCGCTTTGGGTATGAAACTCCTCCTAGCCAGCCATCGTGGAAACACCAGTACCTAAGAATACTTCTCTAGTTAAGAATTTCTACCAGAGGCCACAGAGTTTCAGAGGTCAGAGTTTAACAATTTGTTTCGTCAGGTACAAGTTACTAATACAGTTACATATTATTGTAATTGTGGCACGGTGGCTCAGGTGCTTGTACTGCCGCCTCACAGCAAGACGGTCCTGGGTTCGATTCCCGCATGGGGCGCTGTTTCTCCCCAGACCTTCAGTGCTAAGGTGGGCTATCTCCCGGGCCTTTCTGTGTTGAGTTTGCATGTTCTCCCCGTGTTCACAAGGGGTTTCCTCCACTAAGAACCCCAACAGAAAAACATGCAGAAGAACAGAACACTTTCCTGTCCGTCCCTGACCAAGACAGACGGATCACTTGACTTGGTCCCCGGGCGCCATAAAGGCTGCCCACTACTCCTGGCTGCCCTGGAGGAAGGACAGTCCAGGATGGGAAAATCAGAGGACAAATTCACTGCAACCTCTTCGGCATGTGTGTGTGTGTCCTGTGTCGCCACCCTAAAATGCACGTGTGTGTTGCTGTGTGTCTTAGATACGGTATTGACGGTATAAGACGAATAATCTAAAGTTACAAGTCTAAAGGAAACATACTGGACTGGACTGTCCATCCAAACACACAGAGAATATGAGCATACCTGGCTGCTTTAGAAGATGGCTACGCACATAGTGCGGGAGTCCGGTTTACAGAAAGCTACAAGTTCTTTGACTGTCTTCCCCTTAAAGACCCATTTCGTCCTGCGTCTGGTTTATTAATTACCCACATGGATAGTGGTTTCCAGTGATGAGAATCACACATTCACAGACAAATGGAGGGGGTTCTCACCCAAAGATGGGGTGTGCCCCCTCCAAAGAGAGATAACTTTACAACTCACAGAGACCAGAATTCTCATGTCTCTGAAATCCATGTTAAGACTAATCTATGCAGCTGTTGGACTGAGACCACTTTACCACTCAGACTGAGACCATTCAAATAAGTTCAAACATGATAAAGAAATCATCTTCCAATGCAAATTTATACTTTAGCATTCTTACATTTATTTCTCTGCCCCTAGTTTCACCCCGGCATGGAAAAGCACGGAGAGAGAACCAGAGACATAGGTTTGAGATAAGAGTCTCAGCAGGGAGTGGGAAGATCAACAATTGGGAAAGTGCATCTCTGGAATGTTTGTTGGGGGCACCATAAACCAACACCTAGCCCCCAACAAATGAGTAGTTTACCAGAGGAAGAAGGCCATCTGTGACTTTCCACTCCAAAGATCCATTCCTGCCTTACAAAAACATGCAATGATATTTATTTTGTTTGTGTCTGGCCGCCACACCACACACATGCTGAGGGCCAAAGTGATATATCCTGTAACCAGCCCATATTTTACCCACTTCTTTAAACGTTTACATTTTTTTCTCTGCACGATGACTGAAAATAAATGCCATCCTACAGCCACTTCTCTCGCGTCTCTATTACTGGGCATTCTCTGGTGCGCCGCAGGCCACTGGTGTACCACAATGCAGGCGCATTTTTTTTACGCTGAGGAGGAAATCACGAGACGTGCAGATGAACAACAAAACTGTTTGTAAAAGCAAAACCTTGGTCTCCACAGTGACTTCGCTGCCTTTTGGGAAGTGTTTTCCTTCAGTCGCGACCACATGCACTCCAGTGCGATTCATATTGATCCCTATATAAAAAAAACGTTTTTAAAAGATTTCCGCGTTTGAGGGAAATTATATAAGACTGTCTTAAAATAGAGAGGGCGTGGGTAAGGGAAGGGTATGGATGCCCTTTGGCACCACCCCCTCCTCAGCCTCTCCAATTGGTTTCATATGTGTTCTCACATCTCATTGATAGTCCCCAGACTGCCACTGTGGGGGTGGGAAGGAAAGGAGGAGAGGGGGGTTAGGAGGTATGGAGGCACTCAGAAAGGGAGGGGTTCTTCTCTTATGTTCCCTGGAAGAGAACCGCACTACCTCTGCCCCCCCCCCCCCCCCATACACACCCACACACCCCCCGGCAATATCCCTCCCCCTCCTTCCCCTCCCTCACTCTCTCTCTCTTTCTTACTCTTTTTTTAACCTAAATGTCCCCTTTGTGTGTGGAGCACATAAATACCGGTGCAGAGAGCCTGGAGCTCAGTACAGTCTGAAGCCTCCCTCCTTCTCTCTCTCACCCTCTCTCTCTGGTTCAGTGAAGACTTCCACAGCAGAACTCCAGTCAGCATGCGGACCCGCACCGCCGCACTTCTCCTCTTCCTCGTTGCCTGCTGTCTGTGGGCCGTGGAGGGGCAGGATGGGGCCCCTCGGCGCAGCGTCTGGGATGACCCGGTGACCTTTGTCACCAAGGACAAGGACAGGTGTGCCATGCATGTGACGGGCCAGGGCGACATGACAAACCTGAGGGTATCGTGCCAGGGCCGCGACCGCTCATACTGGTGCGACTACCGTGGCAAGCCGCAGATATGTCGCTCCTACAACAACAACCCGCGCCACTACTTCACGCAGATCATGTGGGACCTGCGCAAGCTGCAGCACGCCTGCCAGGGCCCAGTCACCTACAAGCCCCAGATGTGTAAAAAGGCGTCCGACGAGGCACGGATGGTGTTCGTCGGAGCATCCCCGGACGCTGACGCCGCCACCACCTCCTCGCAGCCGCAGAGGCCCTACCGGCCCACCCAGACTCGCCCAGAGGCCACCAGGCCGTACAGACCCCAGCAGTACAGACCCACCAGGCCGCAGTCAGCCAAACCCACCAAGCCCGACCAAGCCAAATCAGACCAAGGGAGGCCATCGCCTCCCAGAACAGAGTCGAGGAACAACAACAACAACCAGCGAAAGCCGTCGACTTCCAAACCATCGACTCCCTCCCCGACACAGTCAGCGTCAAAGATGGAAGCCAAGAAGATAGCTAAAGATCACTGCTGGAGGTCCCTACAGGGCGTCTGTACCTACGTCATCGGATTATTTCGCAACTAAGAATTAAGGGTAAGCAGAATGGATAATATAGTGATAAGGAATGATAAATAGTGAGAGTAAACACTGGCACTGTCAACCAGATAGAAAAACGTATTTGAGAGCATGATGCATTTTGGAGCACCTTACTATAACTCATATATCATAACTATAACTTACTACAACTGGATATAGTTTTAGTGGACCTGTCTTACTGTATGCCACTCTGTGTCACAGGTTTCAGGTACATATGAAGAGGACTGGAGAAGGCCGAGTAACGGACACCTGGCGTGCTCTCTCCGTCAGGAGGAGGGGTCTAATTATGACTGGCAGGGATTAGCCAGCATCCACTCCATCACAAAGCCACTGGTGACATTTCTATCATTTCCGTCACTTTTTTACCTGCCACGATTTATGTGCAGATCTGTGGTATTGGGGATACCATGGTAATACAGTATATTTTCATTTTGGAAAAGTGAAACCCTTTGAGTACTCCAATTTGGGTCACTGTGGCAACTGCAAGCATTCTCTGTAAACCAAATGCTACTCGGCAGGAGTGGGCTGATAGTTATTTTATGTATCCTCTTATTTTCCATTGTACAGAATGGCTATGCTGCGCATGTGGTGGAGAGGTGTTCAAATGTTTAGTGAAAGTTGGGCAAAAAAAAAGCGGTCATACTCCTTGCAGCATAGCGAAGATTGGAAAGGGAAACTATACACTAACCGTAGGGCATATGCAACATCAGTTTGCTCCGGGAATGTACAAAACTGCGTAAAGCACGGACAAAAATGTGATATGATTGACAAGTTTAAAGGGGTATATTTGGCAAGTGTTACCACTGAGGAGTAAAATCGATCGTATCGATGTATACTTGTTACTTGTTTATGAAATAAATCAATGTGTTCTTATGTTTTTGTATGCGTTGTCTTTTCTAAACACGATTACTGCTTGTTTGCTATGGTTAGCACAACAGAAGGGAGGGTTGCCGAACAATGAAAATTTAAATATTTCTGCACAGGCAATAACGACTTTATTTATAACGCCTCAGAGGTATATTGTAGCATTACAAGAAAGGTAAGGAGCAGAATGTCCATAATGATTGAGTAGCCTATCCTCAAGCAGTAGAGGGCACTGTACAGCCATGCGACCCGTTCCATCCGTCTATGCCAGTCGTTCTCAAAGTGTGGTCCGCGGACCACTGGTGGTCCGCCAGTGCCCCGTAATGGTCCGCGACGGCAAAAAGTACATTATTGCGACATTTCTAACATACAACTCAGAACGAAGAGAACACAGTCAGTAGTAGCCTAATATATTAAAGAGTTGCCTAACCTATTAGCAAGGGCATGGATTGGTGGTTTAAGAGAAAATTAAATGAGAAAGCCTCTGACAGACAAGGAGACGGTGCAACGGCGAGATGGTTCAGCCGCAGTGGGCATCATCCCGCCGCGGAGCTGCATTAAAACAGCGTTTTTTTTCTCCCACTGCGGAGACAGCAAGATGATAACTATATTATGTGTTGTGTGACGTTGGATAATGACAACTCTTAATTATGAAAAGTTGACTACTAGGATGGCTTTATTAATGCCAGTCGGCTAGCCTACTGTTGGTAGGGAATTACTGCATTCGCGTGGTCGGTAAGCGCATTGGTTGTGTTGTGTGATACATTGGCGTGTCTGAGTGTGTGATGGGAGTATGAGGCTGTGAGCGAACTATAGTTTGTAACATAACCAAGTCAGTCATAATCATCTATAACTAGCCTACCGGTATGTAAAAAAGGAGTGCCCACCCTCGAAAATCATGTGCCGCTAACAATTGTCTGGGTAGAAGGCCTGTTGTTCCGGGGATATACTATTCAGTTAGATGGTCCGCGAGTTTTTTTTTATTGGCTAAGTGGTCCTTGGTCTGAAAAAGTTTGAGAAACACTGGTCTATGCTAAAAAAAAAAAAGAGCGCTTACTTCGCACTCTCCATCACTCTCGGCACAACGCCCGTATAGCAATTTTAGAATATGATTTCCTCTTGTGTAAAGATTTAGACAAAGGATTTTAAAAGTAATTTCTGCATCATAAAGCATAGTCTACTCTTCGTCTTCTCGTTAAGATGGGACTCGCTGCATGGTTGCAATAAGGACCCATATTTAACATCCCATAAACAGACTGGCAAAGTGAACGTTGTTTCAGTGGGTCTGTGGTTTCGTGTTCTGTCAAGATAATGAGGGACCTGTCGAGTACAAGGTGGAGTTCTGAAATGCAGCACAGCCTACTGACCCTTTGCTTTCAGAAAATAGTAATTTTGTTTTAAACGGTACAATCAATCGAAATTCAATTGTCAGCATCTAGATTTTAACAAAGGAAACATTACCACAGTCAGTTTATAACTTTGGACTAAAATAAGTTCAGTTAACTGTTCAGTTAACTGTGAGAGGTTAACTGTTCTTATACTATTCCAGCAAGTAGTGAAAAACCAGCCGTTCAGAATTTCTCCACAACAGAAAGGAAAAAGGGACCTGTTATATCAAGTTACCATACTTATCATAATTAACATTCCATTGAAGGATTAGCAGCATGTGTGTGTGGAAAGGTAGGGGGGTGTAAAAATGTGCTGCGTTCTGTCAAGGAAACTGGGTCCTAATTATGTCGTAAAATTCGACTGAACAATCTGCGTGTGTGTGCGCGCGCGCGCGCGCGAGCAAGCAAGCTTAACTATAAAAGGCCCATTCGACCGCACAGGTGTCCCAACAGAATACGCATCTTGATTGTGTTGCTATCCAGTCATTTTCAGGTAAGTCTTTTTTGTCAACCTTTGTTGTTTCAACGTATGTTGTTTCATGTAGCACACCAGTACTGCTCATTGGTTCTGTACAATCTTTACAATCAATCAAGGCTAATAACTTTCTGTTTACATTTTGATAGGGTTTAGATCGCACCCGATGACCAAATGATGCACTTAAGCACTGCCGCAGTGTTGCTGGTCCTTGCGTGCATCTCCGACCAGATACTTGAGGCAGAATGCCAAAGAGAAAAGGGGAGAGGAGGCAAAAGAGAATCGCAGCAAAGGTTATCGGTTCCGCCATCTGACAGAAACGATAACGGTCCCAAATCTGCCGGTGGGAAAGGAATATTCAAGGGCAGGTTCTCTGCCAAAGATAAAGCTCAGTGCACCTGGGTGGCGACCGGTGACGAAGAGTTCGTGCTTGGTGTCACCTGCAAGAAAGGAGCGAAAAGTTTCGACTGTGCGTATGTCGCCAAACCAACCACTTGTCCACAGTACGCATCCAATGCCAAACTTTACTGGAAGCAAATTGCTCGTTCACTTAAGAAACAGAGGAAGTTGTGCTATGACGGAACGTCACTTATCAAAGCGGGTATGTGCAGAAAAGCTCCGGAGGACGCACATTTTAAACTCAGCCAAACGCCCAAAGAGACGGCTAAACCGAAAAGCGCTTCATCAAAGGATAATGAACTGTGTCAAGACCAAATTGATAAAAAAACATTTGCCGAAGAGTATTGCAGTCATTCATGGACTTCTCTATGTGCCTTCCTTTTCACTATGATTCAAAGCGAGGATTGTTAAACTGTTTAATTTGAGACAATCTACTGCTGAACTGTCTCTAACACAGCAACAGGTTCCCGCACTTTAAGGGATTACAAGATAGCATTTTAAGATTCAGAAGAAAAAAAACCTGATAGCGTCTGAACATGTAGTGTACATATGAAAATAAATGTAGCTTTATTTTGTCACATACTTTATTCTTGTTTGTCTTGGGCTTGTATTTTGAAAATGTTGTAAAATAAAGTTTTGCCATATATGAATGACACAACCTCTTTCCTTGTATGGAACTGTGTATTTCAGTAAGATTTCAGAGCAACCTTAGGCCATTCAGCTAGAAGCCTACCGACTGGACATTTTAAAAACCCATTAATTCACAGCATATACAACAAGAGAATAAAAAAACTATAACAATAAAAACAAATGCCATAATGTTACAGTAAGACTGTGTATGCATATGTGTGTTTGGGGAAGTCGGAGCTGATGTGAGGGTAGCATAATAATATGACAAAGATATATTGAATGGGCATGTGGGTGTGTCTGGGCGTCTGCAGAATTGTCTGCACATGTATGTGTGTGTGTGTGTGTGTGTGTGTGTGTGTGTGTGTGTGTCTTGTCAGAACATAGCAGGTCTGCCATCCGTACTCCACTTCTGGTGTCTGTGTTGGAATTCAAGCACTGGTTTTTCATGTGTTTTCATGACATCTCCCCCTTTCCCCCCAGTCCAACAGCATCCAGCTTCACACTCACCCAGATAAACCAAACGGGCTGCTGATGGATATCTGCAAGACCTATGTCAGAGTTCTGGTCTAGGGGTTAGAAAGTTCCTGTGGTGAACCAGCACAAGGATCCCTCTTGTTTCAGGCCCAGCATGAACCTCTGAAAGGAGTTTTGCTGACTCTGTTGGGTTGACCCCTCAGTCCACAGAGCCCTTGACCAAAGCCATGCAGCAGCGTGCTGATTCACCCTGTCATTCTTGCTTATAGGAAAAGTTCATGGTGTTCTTTTGAAGTGCAAATGTGAAATGAGGAGAATTGTGGAGTGCAAAGGACACTGAAGGTATTGAAGGAATTCTTCGGAATCCTTGACAGATCACCTTGAAGGAGTGTAACGTGTACCACACAAGGGTCATCCTTCCCCTGAGGGTGTATGGGTCTTGACACTTTTTTTCAAGCAAGACATACTCACACACACACACACACACACAGAAGTACACACACTCTCTCTCTCTCTCACACACACACACACACACACACACACACACACACACACACACACACACACACACACACAATCACACTTACTCACACACACATTCTATGAGAACTCACCTCCTTACCCAGCTGAACCCATTTACCTCACAGCCAAAACTAAAGAGCAAAATTGAAAGACATCAGAGAACTATCCATCGCTGAAGATGGTACGGTGACATTTCCTATTATCACCAACTCAGTGATGCTGCCTTATTACCTACAGTTTTGAGACCAAGCTGTATGGAAGCCTCTTGCAGTTGAGTATAACATACACAAGAGGTGCTCTCCAAGAGGCTAGACACAAAAGCTAAAATCCAGACTGTTTTACAGGCCCGTTGCTCACCAGTCTCAGCTAATTGACTTTTCTTCTGCGTGGTCTTTGGCGAATCCATTGGCAGGCGCAGTGGTCTGTCTGAGGCAGCCCTTTGGACAAACTCTTCTTCAAATGAAGAGTGCTAAGGTTAAGAGCGTGTTAAAGGTGCACCGTATATCTGCAGATGTACTGCAGAAAGTACAAAGAGCTTAGATTATTGATCCAAGGAACACATTCAGCTGAATTCCAGCATTCAATCACAGCATTCATTGTACCAATGCTGGGACTGAGCACCTACTGAGGTTCAGCCATTTTCCTGTCTTTCAGTGGACAAAGAAAACCAAAGAACACGAAAACCAGACAAATAGTATTTAAAGTTAAAGCCAACGTTCCAGGAAGCTCACCAGTTCATTTATGTCGTTCTCACTGTGGTAAACCAGCAGTACAGTTGAAGCTTCTCTTAAAAAGAATGATATTATTCATATCCACATATAGGATGCTCATGTATTTGAAACCATAAAGGCTATGTCAGCTGCCTCTGTCTATTTTGAGTCTGCACATACTTTGTGAGCCGTATGGAGACCTGCGGTTACATAGGAATTGTATGAGGGCTGGAGACCCTGAGGTAGACAACATGGCTTGATTGGCATGTACGGTACACGTGCCTGTGTCCCCTTCAGGCCTGGAGTCACACACTGTTATCAACATGTTTGCAAGCTGCACCCTTGGACTGCAGCGGTCCACCAGATAGAACAGCAGGAACGAGAGTCTGAGACAGCAGACCGCTTATGTCGCTATGACCACAGATGAGTACTTACTGCGCTGAACGGCAGTACATTTAGTCTTTCTGCAAATAGAATTACAGAACAGGGATGTCTCACATGTCATTGCACGTATTCTCTGAGAATAGCGCTGACTGGTGTAATGGGATTTCTGTACATATGTCTTCACACGTGCCACAGAAAAAGGCGCTAGACCATTGGTGGGAATTTGAAGAACAAAATTACATCATTCTGGGTGCAACCCTACTCTCATGTAACACACCATACCCTCTATGGTTCATGTTCCTCAGCCCTGAACTCACAGAAGAGGAAAATATTTACCCAGAAACACCATGTTTGGTATGCTGGTGTTAGAGCGGGGAAAAGATAGCATCGCCATGGAAACAAGCCTGTCTTTGATCCAACACCCTCAGCCCCTCGGTGGTTCCGTGCTGCTGCCGTGCAACCTGGGGACATGCTCTTAATGGGGTCCATACATCACTCCAGTCAGGGCCAGCCACAAGCCTGTTGCCCGCCTGGGGGGCGCATTGGACAGCTGCCGGTGCCTCAGAAGGCCTACAGAGATCAGAACAGAGTTAACCATTTAAAGTCAAGCTGGGTACAACTCCCCTGCGCTGCTAAAGGGTTGGGAGGATTACATCACATGACAGGGGCTTGGATGTGATGAGACATGCTCTGAAAAGCATGCTAGTGGATGTCTTTCTGTGCTGTGTAGTGAGGGGAACCTGGTCTAGAAAGAGAACTAGAATGTTCCTCGAAAGTGGATCTTTTGGCAGTGTGGACAGAGTCAAGGGATTTTCAAGAGGGAGTCATTCTGAGACTCTAACAGGTCTATCAATCACAGATGCTTTAGTGACTCTGGTAACATGGTAGTGATGGACTTGGTTCACACATACACACACACATTGTGAATGGTACGATGTATATTAGCGAGGTTCTTGCACGCAGACTTTATTATACGATTCAGCCATATTGACCATAGGGAGAGGAACAACTGCGTTTTATTGCCACACAAATCCTCAGTCCACAGATGAGAAGCTCAAAGTTTACCTGCCACTGCTACACTAACGTTCTTGTAAACTTCATAGTGATGAAGCAGGTGCACTGTTTACGTTTATAGCCTGAACTTCACATTTTATTACTCTCTGCCTGTGCATCAGACTTTGTCATGCTCTGATTTGTCATGTCTCTCTCTCTCTGTCACACACACACACACACACCCACAGGTAAGGGCACACCTACACATCCACCCAATCACACACACACACACACACACACACCACAAAAGACGCTTGTCCTTCGTCGTCTCATAGGTCTATCTCTCTCTCTGTCACACACACACACACCCACAGGTAAGGGCACACCTACACATCCACCCAATCACACACACACACACACACACACCACAAAAGACGCTTGTCCTTCGTCATCTCATAGGTCTATCTCTCTCTCTGTCACACACACACACCCACAGGTAAGGGCACACCTACACATCCACCCAATCACACACACACACACCACAAAAGACGATTGTCCTTTGTCATCTCATAGGTCTATACCAGATCCCTTCAACTTTCGTTTCCATTTGCATCTCAGTGTGCGTGGCCTGTGTGTGTGTGTGTGTGTGTGAGTGGCCTGTTGAATTAGAACCATGTGGACGGAGGTGGCCTGACTCCACACCCTTCCCTTCTGAGCAACACCATTGGCTGAGGGCTTGACCCTTAAAAGACTGACAAACCAGCAGTGCATTCGCCCAACGCGTGTTGGGATTTGGATAAAACTATGCCAGCCAAGGGGTTTAGTAAAGAGGTTTACAAACACACACACACACACCCACAGTGTAAATTCCTCCACAACTAGTTCATTGTTTGTTCATTGAGAGTAAAGTATTGGTGCCCTGCAGTTTATCAGAGGTTCAGAAACACTAATTAATGAGAATTAGCCAACAATGTCCAATCAGAAGAGGCCCAGTGTGTTGCGGGTGTTGTCACTTCCAGTCAAAAAGGCTAAACAGCCTATCCAGTCTAAACAGCTTTTTTGTGTGATAGCAGGTAATGAGCTAAAGCTAAAGCTGGGTAATGAAATCTGAAAGCAGTGTTAGTCAGAAAAAAAGCCTACCATGTGTCTTACCATAAATTATATGTAATTCATATTCCATTATTTCCAAAGGGTGTGTGTGTGTGTGTGCGATGATCACGCATGCCTTATGCAGTGTGGTGGATGTGTGTGCACATGTGCATGTATGTGCATGAATAAGATGGTACATTTTCTTCCTCAAAGCAGCTCTCTGTCTTGCTAATAAAACATGATAAACTATCGCTATAGCCTTTACCTATAGGGCTCTTTCTTATATTCACTTTTAAAAAGCATTCCCATTACATAACCCACCAGCTAAGAGACATACCGGCACTCTATTTTCTTGCATAATGTTATCCACACCAGACTTGTTTAATAGATAAGACCCCTTACGGAGACAATCTCTACCTAAATATTTTCCCGTGATTGTTTGTAGTGCCAATGCAGTATTGGTCACTCAGCGGCCTGGTTACAAAACTGCAGTCGCAGAAAGCGAGCGGCTGTACGAGCGTGTAAGAACACGCGAGGACGAGTGGCTCATTTCTCTTGTTTAGGCAGCGAGTGATGCTGATTAGATAGAAGACAAAGTGAGTGAGTGCTGCAGCAGGACGGTCCCCTAGGGATCCCAGGGTGGTTAGGCTCTGTCCAAACAAAGCAACCAGTGTCATGTAGGAGTCAGGCCCACCAGATCTGGGCCTCCTGTTCCTGTCTTTAACTGATATCTATATACTTAAAACTGACAGATACTATTCTGAAACAAACACAATCAAAACAAAGTCCCTAGCAAATGCAGGCTACGTCCTGTAGTGGTTATTTTTGGGCTCTACCATTATGTCTTTTCACCACAGATCTGCTTGCCACTGGAGGGAGCACTGCCCTGGAAGATTGTTTTTCCCTTGTATCACAATTGTTACACCACTACGCCAATCTAGTGGTTGACGATGAACTTGTTGTAACCTTACTATTACTTGTTGCATGGTGGTCAGTGCAATGACAAAGTATTTATTCATAAACAGGCCTGTTTCCACATTTATTATTATATTAATATAGGTGTCCTGGAATTGAAGAACGTTTTTTTTTCATACTTGATGTCATAACAAATATGAAGTCATTCAATATTGATGTTTAGAATATGATACACTTATGATACAATTTACATACAGCCATCAAAGGCTTTTGTTTACCCATGACTGCTTTACAATATATTATAACTTCTTTGTAACTGCCGTGGTTAAGTACTTGTTGTTATATATTGATTGAATCATTCTACACTCCTGCCATGATATGTATGGTCACACTGTGAATGCCTTCAATGAGCAATTACTTTTCAATTCAAATATCCAATAAAATATTTCAATGTCATCTAAAAGTAATCAAAGAAGAATACGTTTGGAGAGCTAGAATAGCAGACAGAAATTGAACTCAAACTGGATTTCTTCAGACTGACAGATGACAGTAAGGCCAGATTTCCCCACAGGAATCATTAGTCATTTCCTCCACACAGGTAGAGCAAAGCCTTCTGGTAGTCCCCTGCTGTATCCTCCTGGCAACAAAACCCACAAACAAACAAACACAGACACAGACACAGACACAGACACACACACACACACACACACACACACACACACACACACACACACACACACACACACACACACACACACACACACACACACACACACACATACAGACACAGACAGTCAGAGGAAGCATGTTTCTTCAGCAGCATCAGGCCATGAATTAATAAATGAATGAATGAATGAATGAATATTTCAAAGCACTGTGAAAAATACATCTGAGTCCAGAGTTGTGTCAATCAATGTACACACACACACACACACACACACACACACACACACACACACACACACAACACACACACACACACACACACACACACACACACACACACACACACACACATACACACACACACACACACACACACACACACACACACACACAGCTACATAATGGAAGTGACACTTGTCCCTTTGTAATGAGGGACTGGTCAGTTTTAAGTGAGGGCCAGTGAGAGATGTAGAATTTAGAGAGAGAGATAAAGAGATAAGCATTTTTATATTTATGTGTTGTGAGTCTGGTTGAGTGGAGAGACTGTTCCTGCTATCAAGACTGACCAGTAACCCACAGGGAGAGGAAGAAAGAGGCACCAATGCCTGCAAGAATGATGAAATTCCCCCAGGGCTGTTGTTTGGGCGTGTTATTTGTAGGTGTGTGTGTTTTATTTTGTTTTTGTTTTTCCTGTTTGGACATCTCCTCAGGGCAGAAGAGGTGTTTTTTGTTTTAATGACTCTTCTGTGTGTGGTCACCTTTATGGTATTGTAGAGGGTCCTGTGTGTGGTCACCTTTATGGTATTGTAGAGGGTCTGGCGGTACTTTATGGTATTGTAGAGGGTCTGTGTGTGGTCACCTTTATGGTATTGTAGAGGTCTGGCGGTACCTTTATGGTATTGTAGAGGGTCTGTGTGTGGTCACCTTTATGGTATTGTAGAGGGTCTGGCGGTACAGGCGCATGTGGTGGGTTCTGATGTCAGCATGTCACCCTCACTCCTGGACACCATATCCGGATCAGAGTCTTGTCGTCTGTACCCGCACGCTGACAGAGTAGTAGAACAAGACCAAAGTTAAAACAAGACCTGCTTGAAACTGGAGCTAGTTTCAAAGCTGCCATGGAGGAGTCAAGCTAGCCACTTAAGTGCTCCATACAAGAGACAAAGCAAAACATTCTGGACATAGCCATGGTAAGCAGTCGTGAAAGACATTGTCTAAGACAAAGAAAGACATTGTCTAAGACAAAGAAAACTTTTTTCGACTCACTTTCGCTTTCAGGTTCGTAATCAGCTTGAAACCATCATACCCTGGTCAATCTATCTCAACAGGAAACTGCTAAAGAGAGAGTTCTGCTCTGCCTTTCCATTGTTTGGCATTTGCACAGCACTCTGAAGGGAGGTGGCGAGCTCCTCTGCTGGCTAAATCTAGCAGGACAGCTAACATTACACACGGCGATCACAATATTCACTTATATTATGTTATTTATCATAACACAATATACTGTATATCTCTAGTCCAGAGATCCCTTACACTCATGCTGTCATGGACACATTCGGCAAAGTAGGCAGGAACACTTCTGATACATTTCACTAAAAAGAGGGACAAGAAAATGTTAGTCAGAAAAAGAACATGTCTGTTCATGTGTCTTACCATAAATGACATTTAAATGCCTATTCCATTATTTCCAAGGGTTTCACTTTACAGATTGTACATAGATGGCTATCTTTGTGTACACGTGTGTGTGTGTGTGTGTGTGTGTGCGTGTGTGTGTGTGTGTGTACAAGGTGTACCTTTTGCAATTGACTATGACTAAGTGGATAGGAGCCATACGTTAGTCTCTTCTTCTCTAATGGTGTCATTTAAGACGGGTCACATTAGGGTTTACAGTTTCATGTGTTCAGATAAGGTGTACAGCCCTAAGTGTGTGTGTGTGTGTGTGTGTGTGTGTGTGTGTGTGTGTGTGTGTGTGTATGTTCGTGTGTGTGTGTGTGTGTGTGTGTGTGTGTGTGTGTGTGTGTGTGTGTGTGTGTGCGCGTGTGTGTATGTATAAGGTGTATGGCCCTAAGTGCTCTCTCACCCACGGCCAGCAACACCTTCTCCACATTTCCTGTGAACTCGTCCTTGATGCTCTCCTCAATCTCACACCCAGCAATCTTTTTGTAGGCGTCAAACACTAGACATGCACATAAACACGATCACGTTTTTTTAGGTGTCATTTTGGACAACAGGCCATATTTGCACTTAAACCAAACACATACACATACACATACGCACTCACACACAAACACACACACATGCATACCTTCTCGCAGGTGCTCAACACTCCGGGTGCTGAGGATGTTGACAAACTTGCCCTCGTCTGTGCCAAACTTCTCCTCTCCCGCAGAATACAGCTCCTGTGAAGCACAATTACCACACATCATCAGTCAGCCCTCTCCCACAATCACAGCACTCCCCCTACTAGTGGAAGTTAGACTTGCCAAGACCACCCTGCAGATTAACAATGCAGAAGATAGCGTGCCTTTCTCATCCATGATACAAATTTTGTGTACTGTAAATCTCCTCACACCTTTATGGAAGTTTAATAAATTGTTAAGTGCCTGTGTCTCTCAGGAAGTCTAACTAGGGCCGTTACAAAGAGGAAAAGCCTTGAAAGATTCAGGGGCCCCAACCCTGGACTAGGGCCCTGGATCATGCCAAGCTGTGTAGACATTAAACTTTAGAGCTTGAGTTATATCAGGGGACCATGGGTTCTATTAGAAAGAAATTGAATGCAATGCATTGTGGGGCCCATGTCACACTTCATTGGCCAATGAGAATGCCTGTTAATTCCACCAGTGTTCATTACTATTTCATGCCCCCACCGAGGTGTGAGTCTCCGACCCACCTTCGCATCCTTCTCGACTTTCGCCTCGTCCACCCCTTCCTCTCTGTTCGCCTGAGTGGGGAGAAGAGTGAGAACCAGAGACAGAAGGAGTGAGAGAGAGAAAGAGAGAGGGAGGGAGGGAGAGAGAGAGGGGGAGGGGAGGGAGAGAGATTGAGAGGGAGAAAGCCAAAGAAAGGTCAGACCATCAGCAAAGATGAGTGATGGCACAGAGCTCCTCCGACACGCTGTTTTCTGAGAAGGGCTTGATGAGTTTCGAGCCATGAGCCCCTTGGTCACCCCTGCGGATATGAAGTTACAGCCGCCATCCACCTGAGGAGCATTTAATCCCGCAGCGGCACCTTTAATTACTTACGAGTGACATCACCGCGCCACTCTCATTACCAGCACGGGACAGGCCGTCTCTTTTGTCTCTCTTATCTCTCTTGTCCGTCCTGTCGCTTGCTCTCTTTTACTCCTCGTATGCTCACCTGCTCTTTCGCTCCTCCTCTCCTCCTCCTCCTCACCTCCTCCTCTTTCTCCTTCTCTCCCACTCCATTGCCCTTAATCTCCTGGCTGACACTTTAGCCCTGATTTTTTCCTCTCTCTCTTTCTTTCTGTGCACCTCTCTGTCTGCCCCTCTTTTGTCCCTCCTCTTTCTATTTTCTTCTCTTTTCTTTCATCTGTCTGCCTCCCTCCTTGGCTGGCCCTCTCTGTTATCCCAGACCCTTCTCCTCTTACCTGCAGGAGAGTCACGAGCATCTTCTGGTAGTGGCCTGACGTGTCTCCCATGATGTCCTTCTCCAGCTTGCCACCATGGTCTGTGCGTGAAACATGAGACAATGGCCAGGTAAAACCTCTCACACTTGCCTCTGACAAGAGGCGTTAATGGTTTCAATACACCTGAATTGGAGGCGTTGTGTTTTATGAAAGCTCGCCTGGCAGGATCCAATTAGCTTGCATAAAATTAGGGCTTTTCCACCCTCTCTGGTGACAGTGTCAGGTGATCTCTAAGGTTTAGTCTTGCTCAGGGTTAGACGTGACTATCATGTTGTGACCAGAGGAACTCTAAATTGTGTCCGTCAATGGCAGTGAAATCTACCACTGACACCACTGACTATATGCGTAAGCTTATGACAATTAAAACTGTACTGTCATTTATGAATCAGCACCCCGGCTTTACACTACCTAATTGGAACAGAAGAATATTTAGATTATTTTGACATTATTTTGATTTTATCAACCAAATGTTTCCAATCCATATTTCCTCAAATTCTTACACAGTTATGTTCAGAGGCATAGGTAATATATGACTGGCTCCACGAGACTGTTAAATGACATAAAGTTAAACCCAGTAGTCCACCAGACTGCGAAACAAGGTGGCTGCCCAGGTGGCTTGCGGCGCTGGCCCTGAGGGGAAGCTCTGAGGCCAAAGCATGCATATTTGAAAAGTAAAGGGTCAGTTTTCTTGGGTTTCTCAGCCCAGCACTTAAGGTGAGAAACCTTAATTGTTTTGGCCGACTAGTTTTACACAAGACCCAGTAGAGGTGAAGACTCTTCTAAACCTTTAACACAGAAGCACACAAGGTTTGGTCTTGTCTGAAAGTCAAGGTGGTGTGTCTGTTCAGGGAGAATCACGACCTCTGGTACTTTCTTCCTTACCTTTTTTGTAAGCCTTGATGATGTCCTTCATCTCTTCAGGAGTCCTAGACGCCAGGATCTCAATCAGGACATTATCCTCCGTCCCTGCACCCTGTAAAACCAGAGGATGGAGGCAGTTTGTGGTTTTGTTTTGTAA
>NC_045171.1:10141957-10184457 GCF_900700415.2 Clupea harengus
GGTGATGAGGTCTTGTTAGCCTACTTTATAATAATAATGACTCAAGTACAAGTAAAGTAAAAGTACCCATTCAAAATAATTGCTTTAGCAAGAGTAAATCCACTCGAAGTCAGACAACAAAACTATGTAGAAGAAAACGTTTCAGACTACTCCGTTATCGACAGAGTTTGGAAGGTGCAATTATTCAAAAACCCCACGTTATTCTCCCACAGAGAAAAACGCTTCGACACAGAAGTCCATAATGGACGACACATCCTCAGAGGTCTATTCTGGTTGGAAGTAACACAAATAGCCCACTTCAAACGATAAATGTCAATTGGGTATTGATAATGATGAATGGTTGACAGTAGTTTATTAAATCAACTGACAATTTATCACTCTTCTTTTCATTTCACATCCATTTTTACCCCTCTATTTTTCAATTCATTTTGATCATCTCCATTTGTATCAATTCATTTTTGTTACTTCCACTCTTGAGGCTCCTTTCTGTAAATGGTAACTGGCAATTTAGTGTTGTGAATGATGGAGATAAGGGGGGAAATTATGAAACATGGCTCTATATTAATCATATCACGCCTGATTTAATCAATTTGGCTTTAAATTAATCAAATCATTTGATATTTTATCACTGTTTTTCATTTTCACATTCATTTTCACCCCACTATTTTGCAATCCACACGCATTTTCATCCTACATTTGTATCAGTTCATTTCTGTTACTTTCACCCCTCACAGGAGTCTTGTAATCAGAAACGAACAGAACCCTGCACACTGTTGCGTAGACACTCACACTTGGTGTGCATCCTGAGTAATATCCAGACAAAACGGTGGAGTCCCCCGGGGTAAGTGTTGGTGCAAGGGAGGTAATGAAGACTTGGGAAAGGTTACACCACTGCCATTATTAAGCCCCCTGGATGAAGATGCCATGACAAGAGTCCTCACTCACCTGTTAATCTTCTCTCTCTCTCTCTCTCTCTCTCTCTCTCTCTCTCTCTGTGCGTGTGTATACATATGTGTATGTGACTGTCTCAGTATACAGTAAATGTGAACATTATTGTTTGTGCTTGTGTGTGTGTGCAGTGCCAATCTCTCTCTCTCTCTCTCTCTCTCTCTCTCTCTCTGTGGGTGTGTACAGTATACTTGTGTATGTAATTGTCTCAGTATACAGTAAATGTAAACATTATTGTTTGTGCTTGTGTGTGTGCAGTGCCAATATATCTGTGTGTGTGTGTGTGTGTACAGTATACATATGTGTATGTGACTGTCTCAGTATACAGTAAATGTGAACATTATTGTTTGTGCTTGTGTGTGTGTGCAGTGCCAATCTCTCTCTCTCTCTCTCTCTCTCTGTGGGTGTGTACAGTGTTTGTGCATATTACTGCTGTGTGTGTTTGCGCTACGGCCATTGTGAATCCCCCACACACATGCCTGCATTACACAAAATTAACCGACCCCACATCTGTCTTCTGGAAGTCATTCATATTGAGTCATTAGCATTTAAATATGAACAATTTATTTAATGTCACGATCACTGAAGAACTAACTCAAATGAACTGAGTCTTTTCCATACAGTTCCCTTATTGTGATAGCCAAAGGTTCTGTAGGTGGCAACCTGGTTGTGAATGTTTTGAAGTAGTTTTCATATTGCTCTGAATATTACGTTGACCTTGTCAGGAAAAGCTGAAGATTAATGTTTATGCAGCTGATGAACTACAGCCCAATGGGCTACTGAAATGTAATTACCTTTGACCTGCACTTGACAGCCATTGATTCAGCCATTGATTAAGTCTCTCACTTTCTTGTTCTTTGGAAAAAATAAGCATCTCTCACTTCTTGACTTCATGCAACCTGGTTAGAGAATTTGTTAGGACAATGACAAATGAAAGCCTATGAGAAATGAGAGGATAAATATTTATACTAAGGTTGTTTTTATTCTCAATATTTGCAACATGATGAATATATTGACAGGGTTGCCTACTGCCCATTACAAACATTTGTAAACAGTGACTACAGTGACTAATGACTAAAATGATGCTGTGATTCATTGTTTTTATGTGAGTAATTTATATGTGTCCATCTGGCTCAGCAATAAAAAAATGAAATTTAATAATTCATAGGTTCAAATATAGAACAAACCGTACATGCGGGAAGCAGATGAAACCTGTTGGCTATTGGTTGTGCTCCTGTTATTTGTTAGGACCTCAACCCCAAAACAAGGCTACAAACATTCATGTCTCCCAAGGCTCCACAATAAAATCTAGTTCAAATAGGTCCTTTACCAAGTATGCAACCAAAAAAGTAAATAATTGTATATGTAGTTTGGCACTGATTTCAAAGTACATGTAAAAGATTAGAATCCCTCTTCCTAATAATATTTACAAAAGATGATTACTGCATAAAGCAACCCATTATGAAAAATGTACAAGTAGTTGTTTAACTCAAACAGTGTCCAGAAAGAAAAATAGCTTTTCTTCACCTAGTTTTGCATATTTTCAACATGCATTATATGGTGAAAGACAGTACTTTATTTCAGTCACTCACAGGTGCAAATTAAACAACAAGCAACCATCTGTGAATGGAGGCCAGTCTCCTGCGATGACAAACATATCACAGCCTCTCACATTTATCATTCTCCAGTAAGGCAGACTAGTGGATCAGCAGAGGTCCAGGTAGAACACACCGATAAGAATCCTCCTTGCCCGAGGCGACGGCTGCTGCTCTGTTCAGAAGGCATGTTCCCGTCTGGGTCCCTGGAGGTGAGGCTCCCTGACCGACCTGCAGGGCTGCAGAGCTGAGCCTCCCACAGAATTCCTCAGCTGCTTCAGCACCATCCACAGCAGCAGTCCCATCAGCAGCAGCAGCAGTGAGCACAGCCCCAGATAGATGGTCAGATTCCAGCCCCAGCTCACCGCAAAGGGCAGGGAGCTGGAAGCCGCGACGAACCTCCGGGGGGACGGCATGAAGTCTCCGCTGAAGTCTCCTCACTGAAGGCATGGCATGGACTTTGTGTGGTACTGAGAGACTGTGGGTGTGCGAAGCTCCATGTGGTCCTTTCTCTGGTTTCCTCTGTGTGTGCTGCGTTGAGGGTAGTGTGCTGTGATGGTAAGCATGCCCCTCACCTTGCAGTGTACTGGCAGAGTAAAAGGCTGTCTTGTGCCACACAGCTGGAGTCTCCACCCCCTCTGATGCCTCGAGCATACATCCATGCTCCTGATTCATCAATCTGTGGTGTGTGTACACACACACACACAGTCACCCACCAGACGCTGAGATGTCATCACTTGTAGATGAAGCAAAATGACTTTCACTTGGTCAGTCAACAGAACTGAATTGATTGATGCATGGGTTTCGACTAAATAAATAAATCTGATTGGGCCACTTGTTGAAGGCAGCCTAGCCTACACAATCTAATAGTACAACCTATTCTTCTATTTACATGGCACGTCACTAGCTATCATGTTGGATCAGTTAAATCCAAGTCTATTTATCATAACTGTAAACTAGACTACAGCAGATGAGAATGAGAAAAACTGCTATCCTTGTTTTACAGATGGACAGAGGGTTGAGGGGCTTTGGGGCAATTTCTTTATCAACATATAATAGTATTTTTTAAAACAATGTTTTAAACCTGCATTGTTTCCATATCATCTGCGGGAAAACGAAACATGCAGTTAATTTCTTCATTGTGATGATGTTGTAGCCTAGGTGTGTGTACACTTGCATCGGTGGATAAATTCTACATATAATGCATCCGGGGACCCATCTTTACGTGACCAGAGCCATGTAGATATGCCTCTGCTGCACCCTTGTGGGCAAACTGCACACGATTCCTTTCATCAAGATTCCGAATTTATATGTAGGGACCAATTTACAGTTGTAAACAAAGAAGCTGCGTATCCAGAGGTTTTAATCCTTCAAAATGTGGCTTTCCCCCAAAAAAGGCACTTAAAAGGGGCCAGTGATTCACCAATATTTTAAAACTGCTGCCAGTTTTCCGATAATTTCAGGAGATTCTCCAAAGCTGTCTCACTTGTTGCCCAACAATTCCAATGCCTACTGTTTCACCATGGCAACCACCAACGCCACTTCATTGAAAATGGGAGGGCCTAACAATCATATGCGAAAATAATTTACTGCGTTGTTTAAATAAATTGTCTGGCTTTGGTAAACAACTTACAGTTTGTATGAGACGTGGTATTATATGTAGCTAACTTTACTGTTAGCAACATTGGTAGCTGCAAGAGGGAATGTGCCTTATTTTACATCTTCACCAACCAGATGGCTTTGAAGTGGCTGGCTAACAAGGAAACCAACGTTAGCTAAACTAAACTGGCTTACAAACGGGCAACCACCTAATCCCGATGTTAATCCACTGTTCAGAAGATGTGCCTCTCGATTCAAGCGAGATATTGTGAATGGCTGGTTAGATAACCTTGCTGCTTATGTCTACATTAACACTGTGAACGTTAATGTTTAGACGTGACATTTCCTAGGCAACCAGTCACCGATTTAACGTTAGCTAGCAGGAGGACCCATCGTTCTGTAAAAATGGAAATAAACTTGAATCATGTTGATTATATACAGGTACGTTTCTACCATTGTTCAGTTTGAATTGCAGTTAAGTAACGTTAGCATTTTTGCTGCTATTTCTATTCTGGTTAACTTTAGATTGCTGTCAATAGATCAGCTGGTTAGGTAGGATAACTTTACCGTTAGATTGATGTGAACCAGCTAGCTAATAATAGATTAACAACTAACGATGATTCGCTATCCAGCCAACTGCGGTAAAATGTAGAATGTGTGAAGTCTTTGTATACTAACGTTATCATATGTTGAAGCCACCTATGTTGCTAGGCTGATAGGTGTATGGATTGACTTCGTTAACGTTGCTTATCCAGAAGAGTTCAGCTGGAGTATAACTTCCTGAGCGAATCAGAGTAAATTGAAATGTTCATCCTTCTCCCTCTTGCAGGTAGGGGTAACTTCTCAAAAAACGATGAAGTTGCTTCCTGCGATAGGGCGCAAAGCTACTCAAAAGGTAACTGTGTTCAACAGTGTATAAATCAGTGGTCTTACATCTCGTGAACACTTGTAGGCTAATCCATTTAGGCAGCGGCTATATGCAGCTATTCACGTGAAATAAATCAACCCACTAACGCTACAGTCTGTGCATGCAGACCCTCTATAAGTCTTTACATAAAGAAACTTGCCTGATATTACCACAAACGTTTCCCAAAGCAATATAAAGCAGTGAAGTTCTGGCTCCACAGTCTGGACCTTCCCAGTATACTTAGTGACATTTTCTTCTTTTGCAGGTGGCAGTGGCAGATCATGATGGTGTACTAACATGTTTTGGGATGAAAAAGGGAGAGGCTGTGGTAGGTATAGAACCTCACTTCTCTGGTTATCTAGATTGAAGTATTTGTTCAATTCTCAGACCTTGTGTGGTCATCTGTTTTGCAGCCTGTGTTTAAGACACTACCAGGACAGAAGATATCCAGGCTGGAGCTCGGAGGAGCACAGGGAACTCCTCAAGAGAAGATATTTGTGTCATGTGGCTCTGAAGTCAGGGGCTTCACCAAGAAGGGAAAACAGTTCCTGTGTTTTGAAGCCAATCTGACTGAGTCCATTAATGCCATGTGAGTATGTAGTATAGTGGTTAGTTCTATTCAACAATGTTCCCAACAAATGCTGCTGATTTTCATGCCATACTTGTATCAAGATAAAGGACGGTCTACATTGTTGTTGTTTACAAAGATGGTCAACACAAAGCTTTAATCAAAGTCATTAATAGAAGTATGATTCTCATTCTCAGGCATGTTTCCGGAGCTGACCTATTTGTATGTGCCAGCTACATCTACAACCACTACTGTGACTGTAAGGATCAGGACTACTACCTGTCTGGGGACAAAATCAATGACATTGTGTGCCTGCCGGTGGAGACGGTGGGCCGCACTGTACCCATCCTGGCCTGCCAAGACAGAGTGCTCAGAGTTCTGCAGGTAGTTGCTAGCTGTTTTCCTCCATTGCATTCCAGAGTGCCACTGCACATACACTGTATTTTTTTTAACCTGCAAAATCACTATAGCACAGAAAAGAAGAAGGTAAAATACTGAATACAGTGTATCCTGGAAATCAATAGGAATGAGTTATTGATTTAATACTAGTAATTGGTTTCACCAATTAACTGTGCACTGTTTTTATTCAGTTCCCTGTCCCTTTCTTTAAATTGCAGTGGTTGTTATTTTTATTTATTTATTTTTTCCCCTTGTCATTCCTCAGGGATCTGAGCTTCTGTATGACGTGGAAGTCCCTGGACCTCCATCAGTCTTGGAGCTCAACGACAAAGATGGGGGTATGTGCTTTAAGAGGGTGGAGTTCAATCAGATACCATTTTCCCTCCAGATGATTCAGTCCAAATAGGATATAGGCTCACTGTATTTACATTGACTGTTAAATATTTTAAATATTTAACATATAGGAGTGAACCTACTCTGACACTTCTATTGAAATGGGGTGCTGGTAGATGGAAAGTGAACTAACCTCGTTTGACATTTAGGTAAAGAGGGAGAGGAAGTTCTCTATGGGACAGCAGACGGAAAACTTGGTCTGGTGAAGATAACGGAATCCTCCCATGTTTCAAAATGGGAAATCAACAATGACAAGAGGAGAGGAGGTAAGCATCTGTCTCTCCTTTTTTCAGGATTTCTCCCTCCCTGTCTTTCTGCTCTACCACTTACCCACCCCACCCCTCCTCTGTCTTGTTAGGCACAACTTTTACACACATGGTCAGGTATTTTTGTCGATGTTAACCGTATGGATTTCTTCTATCAGGGATACTGTGTATCGACACTTTTGACCTTGTCGGTGACGGGGTGAGGGACATCTTGGTAGGCAGGGATGATGGGACTGTGGAGGTCTATGTGCTTGACAGCTCAAATGAACCCATACTGCGCTTCGAACATGTGAGTCCTTCAACAGTTTCCCCATAGACATAGACAAGGTTGTCCGGTTGCCCGCAGCAACAGTGAAATCTTGTCTGTAGAGGGACCAGCGTTCAGGGGGAGGAACATTTACACACTAAAGTCAGACTTTGAGAAGATATCTGGGAACATGGTTTGAGTCTTGCTCCTCTTGGGCACATGTTCAGACACCCAGCCAGCTGACACAGGGTGGAGATTGTAGGCACTGTATATATTTGGCAGGAAAGTCTAAAACAATTTGAGTAATCTTTGATAGTTTAGCACCATGTAAACGTTCTTGCTACGAGTACTAGTACTGTTGCAGGGACATGCTGGTCATTCATGACGATTCTTGCTCCGACTTCAGGTTCTGTCAGAAAGTGTCACATCAATCCAGGGAGGCTGTGTTGGAAAAGAGAACTATGACGAGGTGCTCACAACTTCCTACACAGGTAATTGTCTACTCTTCACCGAGGTGTAGCAACTAAAATTGCCAGGTCTAGAATCATTTTCTTTTCATATGTTGGCCTGGGTGGAACAGCGAATTATGTTTCTAGGTTGTGGAAACGCATCAGAACTGTAACTGCAGAACTGCAACTGTAGTAACAAAACCCCCTCTTTTTGTGTGTGACTATCAAGAAGACAGGAGGTTTGTTCTGTGCCTGTGTTCTGTGTTGTAATTCTTCATTGTTTGACCGCTTGTGTGTGACGCAGGCTGGGTGACAGGACTGACCTCTGAGCCCCAGCAGATGGAGGCTGGGCCCGGAGAGGAAGTGAAGATGAGCAAAGAGACCCAGGCCAAAGTAGCGGCCCTCAGGTATGCACACTCATCCATTAGTGTGTGGTGATTCTGGATTTCAGTCCAATGAAGTTAACATAAACATAAAACATAAAAACATAAAAACATAAAAACATAAAAACTATCATCTGGATCAGACATACTTCACCTTAGCTTAACAAGGCCGGATTTTGGTCGTCATGCTACTCTCAGCTGCTCATACACTGGTGTGTGTGCGTGTTTGTGTGCGTGTGTGTGCGTGTGCGTGCGTGTATGTGTAGGTCTGAGTTGGAGCAGCTGCAGGTGAAGGTTCTGCAGGGCCGGGAGAAGTACCAGCAGAGCTCCCAGTCGAGCACTGCCGTCTCCACCGTCCCCGTCTTCAGCGTCAACGACAAGTTCACCCTGTGCCAGGATGATGCCAGCTACAGCCTCACGCTTGAGGTCCAGACCGCCATCGACAACTTACTGCTGCAGGTCAGGACAGTCACCATAGCAACTGATGACACCGTGGCAACCAAAAGCACTGTGAAAACCATAGAATCAAAAAGAGTAGAATGGACATAAGAACTGCGTTTCCGTGTACAGGACGTCCTACTTTGATAAGGACCTTGATGGCATTCATCACTATAGATACTAGTGACCACAGAAATGCAACTTATGTCTGCAATGTAATGGTTATAGAAAAATCTAATAATTAACGTAGTGCACCATCAGCACCCCCACAGATTAATTTCACCTAATTTACTTCCTCTTCTCTCTGCGTGCAGAACATTGTTGGTGCAGAAATGTCCATGGTACTCTTTTCTAATTCTGTGGTGGCGACCAAATATGAAGTGCAACTAAGACCAGTGATCATGTACTGGGACGGTCTGCTAATTGACCATAGCATGATGTAAACAATCTGCCCAGGCTTTGTTCAAAATGTTGTTAACATAGACAGCTGCCCTTGTGGATTGTGTAATACAAGATATTTAATCTGTCGGTGGTAAAATATTGATTGTGTATTAGAATAGGGAAATGGCTATCTGTGACTGAGATGAGCAGCTTTATTTAAAGTGTTGGTGTCACCCCACACCTGTCAATCACTACACAGTTTTCATTACATGATTGCTTTTTTAATGTCTGAAAACAGAGTGATGTTCCAATCGACCTACTGGATGTAGACAAGAACTCCGCTGTTGTGAGCTTCAGTGAGTGTGACTCAGAGGTGAGTCATCAGCTGATTGTTCCGTCTGAACTATCCAGGCATGGTGCATTACCCATTCAAGAGAAACCTAATTCTTTGCACTAATGCTAACTGGTGTGACTTTCTGTGCTTTCTCTTCAGCAACCAAACGGCAATTTTCTTCTGGCTACATACAGATGCCAAGCCAATACCACAAGGCTTGAGTTGAAGGTGAGGCACTGAAGGAGTTGTTGCTCCACACCATACTTAAAATTTAAAACAAAAAACTAAATAAAAAAAACAGTCCTTACTTACTAACATTACTTAGTAACTGTGCCAGGAGTAGATACTCCAATGACTGTAAAAACCATGGATAGCATACGCTCAGTCAAATTTTATATGGTGGAGATTTAACCAAATAAAGTTCATTCTGGGCAGATTTTCTGTTTACCATGCATGCTCTGGCTCCAAAAAGCACTTGCTGCGCAGGCTCTGGTTCCAAATTGGCCAATATTTCCAACCATTTCTTCAGAACGTATGTGCACGACACCGTGCTGTCCGTCTTTTTAACAGTCACTGAGATAGTGTAAAAAAAACCTAATCAGCTGAAAAATCACTTGGATGTGAATGTATTAGCCAATAAAGACACCTCAAAAGAGACCAGGAACCCTGGCTGCCAGTTATTTTGTGTTTGTACAGCTAGCTGAGCTATGCCACGCTGAAATGATATGCCTGCCATGGGGATAGACTGAGGACTCAACCTTTCTCTCCTATCTCAGGTGAGGTCTATTGAGGGCCAGTATGGCACTCTCCAGGCATACATCACGCCTCGCCTACAGCCCAAGGCCTGCCAGGTGCGCCAGTACCAGATCAAGCCTTTATCCCTCCACCAGAGAACCCACTCCATTGACCAGGACAGGTATGGAGGAAGTGATCAGGATAGGATAAGTGCTAAAAAAATGTTTTACCAGTTTTCCCGTCATCCTTTCAGTTGGCAAGTTAAGGATGTACTTCAATCCGGATTTGGTGGTAATGAGCCAACCGCACCTGTAAACTACGGTTTTATCAAAGTAGATGAGTTACAAGTTTGTAGTTTCTGTTTTTTTTTCTTTTGTTTCAGAAGAATGTACTCTGGCAAGCTCCTGTGAACTCTAAATGGCTTTGTTTAGTTGGTAACCAACAATGGCTGGGTTTCCTTACACTTTCATTTTGTTTGCCAGTGCTGCTGAAGTAAAACAATCCCAGAAGTAGGAAATCATAGCAGAGCCTTTAATGTTGTGTTTTTTCTCTGGTTTTCTGTTTAATGAACTCACAGACCTGTGAACACGCTAAGCCTGGTTGGACAGTTCAGTTTCGCAGAGATCCACTCGTGGGTGGTGTTCTGTCTGCCAGAGGTGCCGGAGAAGACCCCGGCAGGAGACAACATCAGCTTCTACTTCCACAATACCTTCCTGGGCACACAGCTGGAGGCCACTTACTGGTGAGAACAGCAGTGCTGTGTAGGTGGAGTGTGCTGAGGGCTAATGTAAATGCTTTTTAGCGGCAGGGAGAAGGGGCTGTGAAGAGTGAGGGGGGTGTAATTGTTTCGTCTTTTGAGGTTCAAAACGGTTAACTTCAGATGGGAACAACAATTTGTCATTAAAAAGAACATCAATGTGTTAATAGCAACATCAGACCCTAGAAAAAGATGAATTGTGTTCTGGGAACTTGTTCCATTTTGTGACCTAATACTTTGAAGAACTTGAATGATTCAGTGAATATTTGTTGTAAGATTTATATTAATTAATTACTGGGCCTGTAGACCTGTAACTTAGTGATCAAAGGAATGTTTTCTGTTTGTTTTTAAGCAAAGGAGAGGCACACTTCAAATCTGACAACATCTCAACCATATCAATACTAAAGGATGTCCTATCCAAAGAGGCCACAAAGCGTAAAATTAACCTGAACATATCCTACGGTAAGCACTCTACCGTAATGCCACAAAAAGGCAACATCTGATAATCAAGTCCTAACCACAGGAAAATGGTATGGTTTCTCCTATGGGAAAATGGTAAGTTGAAGACTGTATAGAGACATTCCCATAACAAATTCCTCAACTAGCCTCAGCCTTTAACCAATGGTCAGCTCTGAGAATCTCAGGAAAACCATGATTCAATCAATTTTAGAGCCAGGGCCTCCAGGATGTCAGTCACATGACAGAACACATGTTCGGATGGCTGAGCAGGGAGGGAAATAGGAGGGCGAAGTGGGGAGGTTTGGATACCCTGGATACCTGTGGATAGCACTAGCCTGGTTCTTGCATATTGTCACACATTGTCAAAAAATGTAAACGCTTGGACTTCCTGTTGTCATCTTTCATTCGGGTGTTGTTGTTTGCACAAATGTGTGATGATTACTTGTCCCTGCACAGATATAAATGAGGATTCAGTGAGCCATACTCTGACGATGATTCACCCAAAGCTGGAGTATCAATTGCTCCTGGCCAAAAAGGTGCAGCTTATTGATGCACTAAAGGTGACTACCCTGTTTTTTCTGTTTGTTTCTTTGTTTGTTTTCAGAGCCCCAGAGTTTCCATAAAGATGATTGTAGTTTGATCTAAATGAGCTTGATCCGCACATGCTCTCTTTATGAAACAGATTCTCATGACTATCCGTCATCTGTTTCGAGTTTGCATAAATGTATTTGAATCACAGTTTTATCCCACTGTGTAACTTATTTTTGTGATGAGAGGGTAGGGTTTCAATACCATCGTCATATTATTATTGCTTTCCCATTCAGTTTGGTTCATTCTCTCTTTTCCTCTCTACCCTCTCAGTGGGTAAGGAAGTATTATTCCTGTTTCGTTGCTAACAACACCAAGGTCGCTAAGTCATATTTCGGGGAGCATACATGCTGACATACACGTATCTGTACAGTGTGAGACTTTCGATGAAAAGGGCTACAAAAGGGCTGAATCTAAAATGGAAACGCACCCATTCTGTGTGAAACTAGGAGCTGCAGGTCCATGAAGGCAATGCAGATTTTCTGATTCCTGAGTACCACAGTATTCTTGATGAGTCTGCCCACCTCTTGGAAGAGTACAAGAAGCAGCCTGCCCATTTGGAAAGATTATATGGTATGAGGTCTCAGGTGTTACATTGAAATAATGAATGCAATATGTGCCTGAAAACCATCATTTAAGAATGAGCAGTATAACACCTTTTGCAAATGACTGTAATAATTCAATTTTATTTATATAGCGCCAAAACAATAAAATTGTCTCAAGGTGCTTTACAGATATACCAGATTTTGTGAGTGACCCAGTATTTGCTGTTTTCTTACAGGTATGATAACTGATCTCTTCATCGACAAATTCAAGTTTAAAGGACAAAATGTGAAAACAAAGGTTTCGTTGTTACTAGAAATTCTAGATAACTATGATCTGAATTCTTTGATGGATTTTTTCAACGAAGTATAATCCATTACCCTATAAAATGGTTACCTTATTTATGTTGTATGATGTTTGACTGTAGTCAATTTGTCTTTTAAACATTTGCTTTTGTCTATAGAGTTACCTACTAATTAAACTCTCAAGATAATAGATACTTGCCTTTGTGGGAATAGCAATACATGATACATTTTATATACTTTGCATATAGCTGTTGTTGACAATGTAATAAATTGACTTTAATGTGCTTTGACTTTGTATGTGAGGTTGAATGAACATCTAAATAAGATGCTGCATATTAAACGAGAAACAAGTAGCTGCTTTCGACTTCAGTTCCATTAACCACTTGTATGACATGAAATACAACGAACAAATCCACAATAAATAAATAGAATATGAGTGGGAATGATGGAAATATGAAATACCTGGAAAAAATGTATTGTCAGATAGGTTTCATAAGTCACATTCTCCATAAAATGTGCCCCTCTACACTGACGACCGCCTTACAATATCATTTTTGAATTTAGTTTGAGCCAATGGAGAGCTGAGAGCCTCGAATTCTCAACGGTTTGTGAAAAAAAGGAACAACAGATTTGGATTCGTTCGGCCGCCGTACACTTATGACGTATACGCAACATGCATTTCTATTGGGTGTTTCAATAGTCGCGGGCTACTTGAACTGAGACAGCAACACTATCGGCACGGTCTGAAAAGAAACAAGGCAGGATAGGTGAAGAATCTTGTCTTAGGCACACGGTCTAATGGTGGTCCTTTCCTTTGTTATAGCCTGATTTGTTACAGCATGGAGTTTTTCCTTTAATCGACTGGCTTTGGGTGATTCATTTTTATTTGTTGCTAGTCTGCAAGATTTTTCTGTGGTTTGCTGCTAGCTAGCTGGCTAGCGACGTCGTTTACCACATTGTGAGTCCTTGGTCGAGTCTTGCCTGACTTTGGTTTTCTAAATTGGTTACATGAACGTCACAATTGGTATATCTTGTAACAAAACAAGTGCACTAGTTTCTTGTTTTATTTTGAAACTTTACACATTAGCAACACATTCTTCAGACCAGCTTGGTTAGCCACTGTCCGCAAGAAAATGTCAGTCTTCACTCAAGGAAGCGCGCTTCATGATTCCGAGA
This sequence comes from Clupea harengus, assembly GCF_900700415.2. Classification (NCBI taxonomy): domain Eukaryota; kingdom Metazoa; phylum Chordata; class Actinopteri; order Clupeiformes; family Clupeidae; genus Clupea; species Clupea harengus. Next base: position 10,155,428 of record NC_045171.1, read on the forward strand.
GGGAGCATCAGAATCAAGAGAACATGCTGTCCAGGCTACGGGCTTCCAAAGGCAGATCGGAAAATCAAGAAAATGCCATTCCTAAACCAGCCAACAGAACTGTTTTGGGAGCCTTGGAGAACAATCCACGCAAACTGCAGACTCAGCGCGGCTTGAAACAGGTTGGTTGTAATAAGCTAAGTTAGCTGATTGGTAGCTATGTGCTCTCATTTGCCTTTCATAGCTGGCTGGCTAGCTAGATAGCTTACCCATCATTGATTTGATTTTAACTGCATAGCCTGGTAGCGTTTGGAGCTTGGTACAGTAATGGTATCAATAGCCACAAGTACGTTTAAATTGTATAGCCTTAATTGTGTCTAGTATTTTGGTCGCCCTTGAATGAAGGTGGTTCATTAAGTCGGCAGGCTAACTAGCCTCCTCTGGTTAACTGTGCAAGCTAGCCAACCGCCAAGCCCTTACCATCCATATAATATTGCTGCTTTAAACATGCCAATCATTAACAGAATCAGTTCATGTAAAATTAAATAAAAATATCAACTTTTAGACACGCGAGTAAATTCTGGCGGTTGTTTATCCCTTTTCTCCTGGTGGTGAGTTTTAAATGTCCTAACTTCCCTCCCAAGCTTTCCGCCATTTTGCCCCTGTCAGGCTACTCAACAACGTTCATGTTGGTAGCCAGTTGTCGCTGGTTAATATTACACTTCTTGTATCCTGATGACATCCCTTTTAAGATTGTTTTGGTGCGCTTGCTTGCAAAGGATTTAACGTTTTAGTGAGCTATAACTGCGCGACTTGGTTGAATGTTTTACCTAATGCACAGGACAAGCTGTGATGGCATATCAACGTTAACTTTTATTATATTTGACTTTTCAGGGATTAAACCAAGGACTGTCCTGCAAATCGGAAGACTATGGCAAGAGTTGTGTGGAAAAGCTGCCCTCAAAACAACCGGCTTTCCAGATCCACATGGATGAGCCTGATGGTGCCTGCGCCAAGAAACAAGTATCTTCCAAACGCAGCCCCGTGGATGCTTCTGCCTTAACACTAAACCCAACTGTAACACGTCTGAGGCAGCCCCTTTCCACTATTGAGCTGCCTATGGATGTCAGCTTTGGTATGTGTTTTTAAGACGAGGTCATTAATGCCTTGTTAATCCGAATAACCTATAAAGTCAAATTAACCACGATTTCTATCTTCAGAGTCTCCTATGGACATGTCTGTTGTTGAAGAAGAGAAGCCACCCTGTGTAAATGAAGTCTCTGAGTATGCTGCAGAAATACACACACATCTGAGGGAAATGGAGGTGAGCAGACTTTTCTGGAGTTTCTCAAAGGGTGCCTCCATCCCAGCAGTCCTTTTATTGTTTGGCAGTCTCCGAATTCTCAACTAAAGGCCTGCAACGTTGCGCTTGTTAACAGGTGAAGTGCAAACCAAAAGCTGGGTACATGAAGAAGCAGCCGGACATCACAAACAGCATGCGGGCCATCCTGGTGGACTGGCTCGTTGAGGTTGGCGAGGAGTACAAGCTTCAGAACGAGACACTGTATCTGGCCGTGAACTACATTGACCGTTTCCTGTCCTCAATGTCTGTGTTGAGAGGAAAGCTGCAGCTGGTTGGCACGGCTGCTATGCTGCTGGCTTCGTAAGTGTTTGCTACCATGCCTTTGCATGTTGTCGCCCTATTTTTGTGGTGGTTTCTGATGGTAGGTGTTGACCATGTGTTGTACCCCTGCAGGAAATTTGAGGAGATCTACCCCCCAGAGGTGGCAGAATTTGTTTACATCACCGACGACACCTACACGAAAAAACAAGTGTTGAGGATGGAGCATCTGATTCTGAAGGTGTTGTCTTTTGATCTGTCTGCCCCCACAATCAACCAGTTTCTCACCCAGTGTTTTCTGCACCAGCCAGTCAACAAACGGGTAGAGAGTTTGTCAATGGTGAGTACGACCTTCACACCCCAGTTGCTTTGTATGCTAGTGACTATTGATATGGTGCTCACACTGCCAGTGGTCGTGGGTTGTGTTTTTTTTTTTTTTTTTTTTTAAGATGTTTGCGCTTTTCCCGTTAGTTTCTTGGTGAGTTGAGCCTGGTGGACTCGGACCCTTTCCTGAAGTATCTCCCCTCTCAAACGGCCGCTTCTGCATACATTTTGGCCAATCACACAGTCACAGGTGGATCTTGGGTAAGTGGAGTAGGACCGACACTGAAGTCTTTACTTGCAGTCTTGCTGCGACTTCTTTAAAAAAGAAATGCATGTAAACTTGTGCTTAATTGGAAACCAGACTCTAAACGTACACTGGATCATTTGTATCCCACCACCATTCTAGTCCAAGACACTGGTTGAGGCCACTGGATACTCTTTAGAAGACTTGATGCCATGCGTGCTGGATCTGCATCAGATCTACCTCAATGCAGCCACACATGCACAGCAGTCTGTGAAGGAAAAGTACAAGACCTCAAAGTAAGTAGTCCTTTTTTGAGATTTGTATTAAATAGTGTGCTTTCCTCTGAACGTGGACTGGATCGATGCGTGTATTAAATGACCTCATTATTTGTCATTGTCAGGTACCATGAAGTCTCCCTCATTGAACCCCCAGAGAAGCTGCAGTTGGAATAATTTCAATCCAGGACTTATAATTATTTTGAGTACACATTTATTTTTGTACTAAATGTTGCATATTCCCAGGATTTCACAATAACTGAAACCATAGCCTTGATTACTTGGGTATGTGGTGAGATTAGTGCTTTTAATGTACATTTTTTTTATATAGCAGTCCTTTAGGACTGCTTTTAATGCCTGATTTAACCAACCAGAAACTCGTATGTAGTTAATCAAGCTGTGGTTTTAAATGTTTTTGTATGTCCCCACTTTTTTCAAGGCATTCTCTGGACTATTTAAACTGCCTCAGATTTTTTCATGTTTTTGAAATGCCACCTGTAATTAAATGCCCAGATTTTTACATCTAAACGGTGTCCTGTCTTACAGTAGCTTGGAAATATTATTTGTTTGTCACTGACTGGTCATTAGGTTCTTGTTAAATGTACAACACTGTATACCTTAGCCTCTTAAACTTGGTTTGATGTTTACCAGCGACAAAATCATTGAAATCTATAAAAACAGCAAACATGTTATACAACAGAATCCTGTAACTCAAGCATGCACGTCCAGGGTAAACGGCTTGTTTTGGCCACCCCCCCCCCCCCCCCCCCCCCTATGCATAATCACAACAATCTGCCCTTCATATTCCACTCATTAATTGAGGGTGTAGTACTCAGTCTTTGCCCTTTAAAGCGACATTTAAAGAAATTCAACTTTAAGTGGGAAAAGGTCTTGATCCTCAGCTGGTCAAAAGTGTTGGTAAGGCCAAAATTCAAATGCTGTATAAAGCAGGCATAAGAACACATTTTTCTTACTGGTTTAAAACCAGTACAGAAAAATGTGTTATGCCTGCTTTGTACAGCATTTGCATTTTTGTTCAAGGTGGGCTGTGAAAAGTGACCAAAGAATAGTTTAAGAAACACTATGCAACACTTTTTTTTTTTTTTTTTTTAAATAAGCAACTCCTTTTGGCATATTCATGGTGAAGGGCAGAGATAAAAAAAAACCTTAGCCTGGATGGGGAGTGAGACAGACCTTTCACTATGTAGTTATGTGGGCAGGGCAGAATATAACACATTTTAGAAAAGGCTTCAGTGTTAGTGAAGTTCCAAAATTCCATAAAGCTGCTTTAAGCACATCAAACACTCTAGGATGTTCCATCAATCATTCAAATTCAAACTGTGAATTAGGGCTTTTATTAAGTTTTGTTCATGTACTAGGTTGAGTTCATTCCGCTACAAACATGTTCAACAATCAATAAATCAAATGGACTAATGGCAGCATGCCTGACCACTTAAGTGACCTATGGGAATCACCTCTTGATTTTAGAACCCTCAATGTCACTCCACAGAAGATGCAATGCAGTTCCGGAGTACACATGGCCAATCTTACAAACGCTATTAGTCTGTTCATGAACACTAAACCTGTGACCTATTTAAGGAAGTGTAAGCATATTAAAAGGTCAGCAATTGTTACAGTAACATTTAAAAAAGTATAACAAATAATAACGGCACATAAAATCTGGCTTCATTCAAATGAAGACGATTGAGATTTTCCCAGACTAATTGTTAATACAGATTGTATCATCAAAAGTTCACATTTTAATTTGGAAAGGAAAAGCGACTTAAGACAACACCAGCAAACATACAACAAAAAGCTGTTCCACAGGAGATTAAGTATAAAAACTGATTGGGTGCATATAACTAAATGTTTTTAATCTACAGTACCCAGACACTAATCCCACCTCCGACAAAAGTACAATGTAATCTCAATTAAAAGATTTGCCATCGTGAACATTAATAATTTCATCATAAATAAGTAATCTCAATTTAATCCAGCTCTGAAAAAAAAAACTACAAATAAATACATCCTAAAATACAGACCAAAAGTTGTTGCACCGTGGATATAAAAAAAAGAATTCATACAGGGCTCATACATACAGTAGCCATCATCATATGTTTCCTGTGGCGTAATGTGCCACAGTGCAGGGTTAAAAAGGAAAGGTCTGTCATCCACGTAGTAAAATCCAGTAGCGTCCAGTGCAGTAAAGCTTGGGGGAAAGCAGATGAAGAGTAGATGGTTGACAGGAGCAGCTGTGACACCCTCCAAAACATTCATGAAGAGTCTGTTATACACATCAGTCTCTTAGGTGGCGAATCCCTTCTTCCTGCTGCAGGGACTGTGTTTGTATCCGTGTGTGTATGTTTATTTATGTATGTGAGGGTGAGAAGACGTGAGGTTAAACGCCAGTGGGGGCCAGGCGGCTAACGAAGGCAATGCTGTTGAGGCACATCCGTCTGAAGAAGGGCGGGCAGATGGGCTTCATGATCAAGTGCTCTAGAAGCATCCGCAGCTCCGTAAACAGGGTGCTGGGTTGGAAGATTGCAGAAAGGGGGGACATCAAATATAACGGCATGACTTTAAATAAATATTTATTCATTAGTCATATTTTTAATAGATATAAACAGCTTATTTCCCAATTGACATTCAAATAAATGCAGTCTTCGTAACATACAATGTACACTAAATTTAGTTTTACATAAAGACACATCACAGAGAAATGTTGTCGAATGCATCAGGAGTACCTACCGGCAGTAAGGGTTTCGCCTGGAAGAATACCGGAGTGTGAGAAACCTGTAGTATATAAATGGCTGCAGGATGCTTCCCTGTCCACTGTGGAAAAATAAAATCAATACTTATTATTATTATAAAACTAGGGCTGGTTATTGGCACAGATGCCAATTTATTCAGAATCTATTACGATTTACAAGCTAATGATATGATTAAATCTGATTCGATAGACAGGAATGTGATATGGAAAGCTTCTATATAGTATTTCATATAGAGAGATACAATGTTTTCTTTAAAATGACAGTTGGGCTGTGTTTAACCACTGCTGAAATAACCTAGAAAACCAGAAAAAAAATGCATAGTAGCCTAAAAGTTCAAGCAAGAAATTTCACAGATCGATATTGAATCGGACAAATAATCGATGAATGCGGTGAAATTAGGAGTACTTTGAGTTTGTTTTGTATAGATGGTTTGGAGTCATTGGAGAGATTTCCCTTGTAAAATAAATAATTATATGTTTTTCTAAGAAAACAAACATCACTTGCAATGTTTTTTCACCCGACTTCACTGACTCCAGTTAGCCCTCATACAAAATATGGGGTGGCCGCCTCTGTCCCTCACAATTACCGTAAGTTGCTAAATGTTCCAGGGATACATTTATCAGATATGTACAGACAAGTAGATAGTGATGAAAATGTGTTTCATCTCATCGACTGTGAATAGGATAGAAATTAAACACTGGATAACAATATAGGAAAAACTTTTAAATGTGTCTTTGAAACTGCTTTATCTTGTTCATAAATTGCAGACAAATGTCCTTGTAGGTGAAAATAACACATTAGGGCTTTATTGATCCTTCAGTAGGGAAATGAGGTTGTCATGCTAACAGTGATACACGAATATAGAACACACAGTTACATGCAAAAGTGAATGCAAAAGTGAATGCATAACAAGTCTAGGTCCATAAGTCTGACACAGCAGTACAGTCTTTCCAAGTGAATGAAACCCTTATGCAGTATGTGCAATAATGTATTCTCCACTCCAGTGGATCTTAGTGTTCTCACAGGGTTATGGTAAGTGCCAAACTTACTTGACTCTGCAGCCCCCTGAGGCATTGAAAAGACTGCAGAGGCTAATGTAACATGCATGGCTTACATAACCCATCCACACCATTAGTGACGAGGTGAAAACATCTGGTTGTTAGTGGACAAAACACCCAAACAGCTCTTCCTTAAAGACTTGCTGGTCTTCCACCTGTTGTGTTAAACTTTCATCACTGGAATTTTACACTAATAGTGAGGGCACGCCGAGTCTGCAACATTAGTCCTGAGCAAAAATCAGACCAAATATTTCACTTGAACACGATTCATTGTGTCATGTTGTGCCTTATTTAAAATAACATTATGCAACAATCACACTTTTTGAGGTATGGTTTTATAGGCAACTAGTTTTGGTACCATCCTCAAATTAATTGTGATAGCATATGGTCATGTGAAGGACAGATAAACACCTGTGTCTTCCCCACTTGCCATCCAGGATATGCCCTATGTAGTTCTGTATATTAGGCTGGAATACCCTGCAAAAAAATTAAGAAAAGCTTGACATTGCCAGCTATACTGCCAAAAGACACTAGTTAGTGTTTTGGCAAGTTTCTATTCAGTGTCAACTGGGCTGTTAGCAGTGTTTGCATGGCTTGTAGGTAGTTAGCTTGCTAGTTTTGGAACAGAACTCCTTATTGTTGCTTTAATCAAGTAATTGTTCCTCAAATCCCAAGGACTTGTACTTTTTTTGCAGCTCATCTCACACATTTTGGCAGGGGTAGAGAGAGGTTCTCTACATAAAGAATTTGAATTTGTCGTTGTTGATCTGTCAGTCTCAGTGGATCTCGAGACAAGGATGAATTGATCAAATTATATTTTTGCACACCTTTACTTATAACTAACCAATTCTGGTTAAATCTGCCATGAAATCCTACAAAAGCAAATCAATGCATGACAAAAACCACACTTGGCTGCCTACATCGTGGCTTGCCAGTAGCCTACATTTACATTTACTTAATAAGCAGATGGTTTTAGGCAAAGCGACTTACAGTACAGATGCACATCTTTATCAGAAGCCCATGTGTGCTCTCTGGGAATCAAACCCATGTTCTTAGTGCTGTGAGCACCTTGCTTCACTAGCTGCCCCACTAGTTGAGAGATGGCTACTTAAAAGCTTACCTATCTTACTCTTCATGGCAGTTGCAGACCTGCCAACCTTGAAGAAAGTTTTTGAGTACCAGGGGAGTCTCAGTTTCAGCTTTGCACACAGTCATTTCCCCACTCATCGCCATATCATCCAGTTATTCAACATAATAAATCAGCTATGAAGAAAACAATACAATCATATATTCTTGACAAGGACTGATGAGTTTAACTACAGTGGTGAGCGATGCGCTTAACTACATTGATGAGTAATGAGTTTAACTACAGTGATGAGCTTTGTCCTGATGAAGTTGCCAGTTAAAATGTACACACAACTTAATGTCAAACTTTGCCATACCTGAACAGCATGAAGACAGTAGCTGGCATAAGGAAGATCTCGTTGCAGGCGATGAACTTCAGGATGTTCTGCTGGTTAGCAGTGAGCTTACTGAGGAAATTCCTCACAATCATGAGGCTGTTGGGTCCCACTGCCTACAGCGTTGGAAGACAGATGCACATGATGTGTGAGTGACAGTTCATGCATTTAAATCCGTGTAGCCCAGTGGTTCTCAAACTTTTTCTGTCATTCCCCACTTGTCCCTCATCGCTCCCATAAAATGGTAGGCCAAGCTTAAAATTGTCAATTATTGAAATAACCTCAAGTAATAACAAATAGCATCTTATTTAGGTCAGCAAATGTATATTGCTTGGAGTGATTTCATGTTGTAGTGTATTGTTGTTATGGACACGCACACATGGACGGATTATGAAACCATGGGTTAGGAGGTGTAACAGAATACACCGCTTCCAACCACAAATAAGAGATACATTTAAGCCACCTCTGATATTAAAGTCTAAAAAACAAGTGACAGCAAGCAAAGTTATTAACAGCGACTTCACGCAGAGGCTCTGGTTTAGGGCCCCCCTGAGCTCATGGGCCCTTGGGCCTGGGCTTGTGCCCGATAGGCCTGTTCGGTAATCCATCCCTGCACGCACACAGTATTGTATTTCTTTCTGTTGTTGGACTTTTACTTTGACATCATACTCGTCTCGTGGGATAGGGAACAACTGTGACAGTTAGTAACACACATAAGCCTCTAGTAAATTATGCTTTTCCTCGCACCCTCGAAAACAATGACTACGTTTTTTCGCTGTCTCACACTGTGATAAATATGTTTAAGTGACCTATGTTTAAATTCTATGAACTGTGTTAGTTCGTTGAAACGTAAAATGTAATTATTGTTCATTTAGATACGTTACGTTCTAATATGTGACCGTTAGCACACCATTCATTCATTCATTCATTCATTCATAACTCCGTTGGTGGCTAACGTTAGCCCTTATTAGCCAGCTGTGCTGTAATACGTTGTTGCTCTGATTCTTGGTGTAATGAATCTAATAGTAACTTGCTGTGTTTAGTTAAGATAGCTTCTAAGTATTTTCCGTTTCTTGTGTATTATTGTTTCACTCATAAGTTTTCACCTGACATCAATAAAGGAGCAAGGCGCTCGCTACCTGGCTCGTGAAATCAAGTTTGGCTGACTGTTGAACTGACTGTCAACACACTGGACGTGTAAAACACGTAGTGAGAACAGTACACAGCCCTAACTAAACTAAAGTTTTTTTTTTTTTTTTTAAATTGTCCCGCTGCAATTAATACGCCGACGTCAATCAAAATCTATTGTCTAAAGGAAAGCATTGCCATAGATCAGGGGTAAAAAAAGAAATCTCCCGTTCATCACGTCCATTCGCGCCCCACCTGCCACGTCTCTGCGCCCCACACTTTGAGAAACGCTGTAGGCAGTCCCAGAATGTAAAGACTTCAATCATTTAAAATAGACTACCTGATGTGCCATTTTGACTACACAAAATAGTTTACAATTCCAATCTTGACTTTCACTCAGATCAAGAAGACTTGCCAATCCAATTCATTTTTTTCTACTTTAACTGACAATATGTGGCCTGATTTGTGGTGACAGTGTTTTATAAACACTGGGAACAGTGGGAGCTGATGGATGAGTACTCACATCAAGAACCTTTGTGGTGTAGGTAGTGGCATGCAGCAAGGAGAAGAGGAAGATGGGGAATATGCTCACTGTGGACAGGGATTAAGGAATATTCCAGTTCTCAATACATACCAGGGGACAGACAGATGTCTTCATGAAAATTCAAACTGTGCATACTATTGAACACTCTGCAAGATAAGTTCTTAAGTTCATATCAGATGAATGTTAGATTCAGCATGGCTGCTTTGTGCAACTTTGGCATACAGTACATGTTTGACACGACAACTATAGTATAGAGCTGAAGAGTGTCCATGGTGGATAAGCATCACTGACAGGATGCATGCAAAATACCAAAGTTTATCAAACTACCTGACTTTTTCCTTATTCATTACAGTTGTTGTGGGCTCACATCAGTTTTGTTATCAATCAAGCCTGTACCACAATTATTATCAAATACTGAAGGATACTGGTGATGGGGTAGGAATTGACGAGGATTAGCGAGTAGAGCAGGTAGTGGCAGCTGTCCTCCTGCAGAGCCTGGGCCAGGAAGGCTCGGCTCAGCTGGAAGCGAGGCAGTCTCTGGTGCAGCCGCAGGGCGCTGGTCAGTGCATTGGCCAGCAAGGCCCGCTGGTAGAAGTTTGAGGCTGCGTACGCTCTGGTGTGGGAGACAGCATTAACATGCATACATGTACATGGAACTGTAAGCTTTTGATAGATGAAGCACGGCAGACCTAAGTGAATTGACAGCTGTTGTGACATCAGTGGTATGTCAATAGCAATGAACACGAATAAGTATATAAATAATCGTACAAAAGGAAACAGGCATGCAAACAAGCATGCCTTTAAATAAATAGGTGAACTGTTGTTAAAACAGGCTGTTAAAAGCAACCAGCTCTAGGCACTCACCCCATGATAGGGAGAATAAACATGATTGAGCAGTAGACTGTGAAGAGTCGAGAGAGCCACATCGCTGTTTCCAATTTGTTAGCCAACAGGAATTGCTGCAAAACATAGACATATTCATTTTGTTGTGAAGCTGATATCCAACAGCCAGATGTCTGTTCAGTTATAGTGAGTACTGGTACTGGACATTAGTCTTGTTACAACCAGTGTTCGGATGACAGACAACTTTATTATGCAGCAGTCAAGATGCAAATATAAATGTGTCTTAAGGAGATTATGTCAGTAACAATACAGCAAGAGAAAAACCAATCATTCAAAGCAATACCCACGACGAAGCAGATACCGGGTAAATTAGTTGATGCTGTGAACAGTGTGGCTAGATGAAGTTAGTCGCCACTTACCACTGGCCCTGCCTGAGGAGGAGGGGGAGGAGGAGGGCTTCTTTGCTCTGCATCTGCCATCTTTCAAATCCGAGCTTGACTCTGGTAGAAGTAGAGGAAACAGTACAAATTCGTTAATCTGTCTTGTCCACTCCACTGAAGTGAAACGTGAAAAAGCTGAACAAACTCAATGAAGTCCTATAACGCCCTATTCCCTATAGTCTGGTTATTTTATTTTAACAACAGAGAACAATACATTTGCTCAATTTGTAACATCCCCCACTCCATTATACCCATTGGAAACTGCTACAAAGTTAACCAAATCAAAACCAAAAACACACGGTCAAGGGACGCTCTCGTTTAGACTTAGCTATTGGCACACTTGATTCAGTTGACATTATTTGAAAGGTCAGCTAACATGTCAGCTAGCTCAGATTTTGCACGGAGGACTAGCTTACTGAAATTCTAAATGAGTGTCGACTAAGTATACTAGCTGGTAATGTTCGTTAGCTATAATACTCAGGTGGCCAATCTACTTCAGATCTGTCAATTTCAGTCCACTCCAGAGCCATCCTCAAGGAACTAGTACTGGGTAGTTTAAACTAGGTAGATAGCTAACTTACTGTATCATCGAGTGACTAGCTAACATTAGTTAGCCAATTGGCTGGCATGGTAGTACATTATGATCAAGAATAAAGGAACATAGCGGAAGACCACCAAATGTAGTTAACGTTTCAGGGACATTTCTCAAATCCGTCCATGGTCATTCCTGTTGACAGCTTAAGAAATATTTAAAAACAAAATTAAACATATTTGTCGTTGCTGAAATAAGATTAACATTAGTGACCAACGCTAGCTAGCTAATCGAAATGTTAAGCCTATTCTGGTTGATGTTAACTTTCAAGATTAGATTAAAAAACAAATGAAATAAAACAGATTGCAAGAATACACAAGCTGGTTCAACTCTACGCCTATCGTGTGAATGTGTAAGGTATTCCAGAGAGACCGTTTTACAAAGATTGTAGTTTGACCAGCACTAGCTACCTTACATTATCTAGAATGTTCTCCAAGTCAGCATGCTAGCTAGCGGAAAAGAGCTAACGGTAAAAGCAAGCACGCTAGCGATAGCTAGATAGCCTTTTCATTTGAAATGAGCAGTTTACTGTGCAGGACATCTAACATCGCTTTTCCTAGAAAATACTTCGTGGTGTGACAACAGCAACAAGAAATAAGTTATGACTCCTAAAAATACCTGCGATTACAGAAGATTCGTTCGACACCAGAAATGTCTAGTTTGATAGAACAAAAAAGTAGAGAGAATTCATTCAACGAAATGCTCGCTAGCAAGCTAACATCCACCAATGTGTTCCCACAGGCAAATGTAGCTAGCCCTAGTTCCGTTCCCGTGAGCACAACTCGATCAGCTGACCTTGCATGGAAAAGGCTGTAAGATTATCGCGATATGTCATCACACTATATAATGCAGTTTGCAAAAGAAAGTGAACAGAAAATAACAGATCCCTACTGTTTGTTTTATTTGTTATGTAAAATACAGTAGTAGTAGTAGAAGTAGTCTAATCTAACGGAGATTTTTTTTCTCAATAATTGCCTGTTAATGATCTTATTTGTTTTTGAAGTGCAAGCGTCCTTTAAGGGTCTTGTTTACTTTACCACTCTACCCCTTAATTAGTTAATAGTTTATAAGGTTAGGCTATACATTGAGAAGTTTAAGGTTTGAAAACCAAGATAGAAGTGAACCATTGTCCTTGTTCAGTGATTGGAAGAGCCTAGTTTCTGTTGGTGATCCTATTAAAAGAGGCAGGCAGCATCAGCAACTCCAAATACACTGGGTAGAGACTGCCATCACCTTGTGTGACTTTAAAGATGTTGCCTTGGGGACATAGATGCATGCACTTTGTTTTTAATGCATGACAATAACATAAATGCAGGTCCATGAAGAGCAGACCATCTTCCTTGTAATAGTAATGACCCTATGAAAAACACAGTGGTGGCATAACCCACATAGGCTATACTGTGTCCGTGTTTGAAACACAGCTCATGCTGTAACAGCACTAAGGTGAGGACCGATTCCATACAGAAGCGATGGAAAACGTTTTGTGTTAAAGAAGAATCTCCTCCAGCCTCAGAACGTTTTACTGGGTGGCCACAAGATGGTACCAAAACCAACAAATTGTAAGCAACCACTACTGCATTCCATGTATGTGTCGAAGAGAAGGTGAATGGTGGAGAGAATTGTTTCCATGACGAAAATTGGTTTTTATCTGCTACGATTCATTGTTTTTCCACGAAAGAACCGTGCATTAATGTTTATGGTGTTTTGTTTTACCTGCCTCTGCACAACCACTGCACAAAAGGTTTACTTTCCAGAGGGTTTAGCCTAGTTAGGTTACCTAGTTCAGTCTCGGCTACAATTAGTTCCCTGTGCTACATCCAAGAGCAAACAGAAGATCACTAAATCAAATAAAACGCTGAGTAGCCTATGAGCCTTTCAATAACAAGTTTATCACAATTCAATGTTCTCAACTTTTGAGAAAACATGGATGATGTGACCGCAATCAACACTAGAGTGCGCACTTCTCTTTGAAATTGATTTTTCATTTGTGCAAGCAGCCGGGGAGCGTAATGAATTTATGTTATGTATAATATTTGATCACAGCCTATTTTGAAATCATCTGCTATACAGTGACGGTAAATGCATACTGTTTAAGTTGATCGACACGAAGGTCATAAAAGGATGGAACAGTTTCAACGTCGCTGGAAAATATAGCCAATGTAAGCGACGTAAAATCTAATTATTTCTTTGCAAAACCTAATTAGGCATTAAAAAAGGTTAACGCCAGCGCCTGAAACCGTTTTTGTTTAATAATCCCATTACTGACGGCTCATCATGTATAAAATGGTGCACAGGGACACAAACTTTCCACTTCTAAAAGTGAATCTCCGAGAAATAGTCGAGGCAAAAACTCACTGTCAGGATAAGAGGGGATTTGAGGAGGGAAAAGTCACCAGTAACCGACAGTAAGTACGCATAGCCTATGATGTAGCCTATTTACCTTACGTTACGCTTTTTCTGTTTAACGCTTGTTAAGGCACACTGTCAAATTATTTTACAAAAAGTTAGCTTATGGTCTCATCTGATATATAACTTTAAATAAAACGACTATTGGATGTCTACATTGATGTTAGTTTGGACCGTTATCATATAGGCAACTGCTTTATAAGGCAGTCAAATTGCTGTGCGTAATTTATGCTTCCTCAGAAGGTGAGAAATGCGCATAAATCCGGAGTCGCCTAATTTTGAGCGTTGTACATTGAAATGCATAGATAACTCTATAAAAACAAGCTAGTTTAAAACTATAACAACGCTGCAGAGTTTTTGACAGTCCATGCAGCGCGAAGGGAAGTCGCTCTTTTTATGTCGGCTTTGGATTTATGTTAAAGAAAGTCGTTCCGCAAGCTTCCGTATATCTGTAGCTCATTTTTATATGGCATAGGGATGCCTAACAGTATAAGGATGCTTTAAAAAAAGAATCTACGTTGTTTTGGGTAAACACTAAAGTAATCCTAAATAACATCATAATAATAATATATATACATATACATTTTTTTAGACACGGAACTAAACTAATTGTCTATACTCAGAGTTTTTTTTGGTAACCTTCACTTTCCTCACTCTTTACCCGTCACTTTAAAAAGCATCCATCAGCGTGCGCCATGCATTTTCTGGGGAATCTGTTTGGAAACGCACATCAATCGAAGAGGAACGACTGAGAGTCTAAAGTCAAAGACTCTTTAAGGAGACGAAAATCAAAGACAATCTTCAATACGACTGCGGTTGTTATCGGAAAAGAGAAGCGTCTTCCTCCAGCAGCTGTATCGCGGCCAGAATAAAGAAATAAAACAAACAGGGTGTGGAATGGGCCGAAACAAACGAAAATTGGGACAAGCAAGAAGGATGCTTCAAAAGAAGAGAAAGGGACACGGTGAATCGATTCCCAGCAGAATTCCTTTCAGGCTGTTTGTCAAAGAAACACAGCCTAAACAACAAAAGTACAGGCTAATAAAGAGCCGTTTGGTCTTTTCTCTGTACATAGCCTCAAATAGCTTGCGAATAAATAAACTGCACGCTTCAGGCTCGGGTTAAAACGGCACATTAAAGCACTGAGTGTAGCGTTAAAATAAGGCGAAAATAATATTCCAACATATAGATTCATCAAGGATAATAGGTTAAAATATAATTTTTAAATAGGGATTATAGCTAAAGCAAAACGCATATTTTAAAATGCTTTTATTTGTTTGTAGCTTAATCGACATGCGCTCTCAAACTAAATAAACTGTAAGAAAATTTGATATATGTAGTCTTTTAAGCCGAAAACTGTTGTCATTGAGTCAGCCCGCTCTTAAACGTCACCACAAATCGCCTAGGCGTTCCTTACACGAATTCTTGACACTGGCTTTTGTCAGCAAATACCAACATCGCAAAAGGCAATTGAGAAATTGGTTTTAATGAACCGTATTGAGCAAAGTATCTTTCAAAAATCTTGCTTCTTTTCCTCTTAGAACTTTATGTTGGTCATTAAATATTTTTGGGAGCTAATGAAACCAACAACAACAACCACAATAATAATAATCCTCATAATAAAAAACGGATTCATTTAAACAGATAATCATTGATAGCTTACAACGTTAAACGTTATCGTCTGCAGCATAACCCCAAGACTTCCTGCAGTGTCTGTACGGGCTAAAAACAGAATCAATTTGCATTTCCACTGGGCCTAAGAAGTCTGAGACTATTGCAATATAATTAAGCCAAATTAAGCAAATAAGGACATTAATTATTGACCAGCCGAAACACAAAAGGAAAAGGCCGTTTTGAAAAGACATCAGGATTGTCCCGCAGAGAGGTTAATGTCAAGATCATACTAGTATCATTATTGCTTTATCAAACATAATCACAAAATGGATTAATCAAACACAAGTGGTTTGAAAGCGCACATCGTTGGAGTTTAATGGATGGTTTTGAAATTGGGTGATATTATTTCCCGTCATTTTCAGAAAACAAATTGAACATTTATTGCATATATATTAAAAATTATACTCTCATCGCGTGAAGATGATGTCTCTTTTATTGAGGCGCTCCAAAGGTGAGGTCTCAGCGGATCAATTCTTTTGTCTTGTTACTCCCGCCGGAGAATGTTTCCAAATGCTTCAGAACCACGAAATTGATTCAGAAAAGAATTCATAACCCGCGATATGAGAGACATTTTATATCCCCCTCCACACTTTTTTTGCCCATGCGTGCACGTATTTGAAGTTGTAAAGGCCTACACAGCCTTATGCCATGGGCCTAGAAGACTGTTCTTGCTTAGCAGGAAAGCAACGCCATAGCCTTATGGCTGGCTTCATAAACACAACCATTAAGAAGTCACAAAGCTTTTATTGTGAATTTGATCTGAAAATAGAGCAGACTCCGGGCGACCGGGCAAAGAGGCCTGCCCTTTGTCTCCTCATGCATAGATGAATGACCAGTGTCACGCAGATGATTAGTTTGCACTATTAAATTGTCAAAAAGGAAGGATTTCCCTAATAATGCGTTTCTATAAGGAATTATGGAATTGTGTGTGGCTGGCGATGGTTTGGGAGCTAACAAAGGTTAGTAATGGCTGTGAGGAAATTGCTGAGAATATGGTGAAGGTCAAACGAAGTTCTCAGACACTGTTTTGGCCACAGCAGCGATAATGTCGAATCATTCCGCCTCCATCTTCACTGACAACGAAAAAGTAATGTAAAATTATTACAACATATTAATTCTCTAATGATGAATCAGTCAAATCAGTAAATATAACTACTATTGTCATTGAATATCCATGTTGCATAAGTTCTGGAAACGTTCTTAAATCGTTGTTTATGTTATAGGCCTAATCCCTGTTTATGTAATACAAGTGGCTAGTAGTCTACTGGATCTTAATGCTAGGCTTAATGCCAGTACAAAATAAGTACCTTTGTGCACTGCATGGTCGTTGTGGCCTGAAGGGAACCCCTTGCAAATCACATAACCAGTGTTAGCTTTTTGTGTTAAATGTTAACAACTTGGACCTATCCTTTCTGTCGCCAACAACAAATCAGTAATGACTAGAACACTTGGTTCCTTTGTGTCCATTGTGCTGCTGCCCTCACTTGAAGATTTATGTATTTTTGATATTAAATTCCCTCTGTCATCAAGACTGCTCTCTTGTTGACTTTTCTTGACCCGCCGACCCGTTCCCCAAACTTTCCCATATTTAACGCGGGACGCGGCCTCCCTCTCTTTGAGGCCTTTTGCGTATCACTGGGCATTGTTGGCATGTGCTGTTTGCTCTGTTCTTGAACTTCAGTGCGCCACACAGGCGACGAAGCCGTGTCCCCATCCTGTACTTTGAACTCTGGATCTTCCTTGGAATAAATGCCTTGTCCTACAAGTCTCCCCCTGGCTTCCCAGCTAGCTAATTAGTTAAACAAACGCTTATACTAATGATTCCCTGGCCGGGCGGGCTGCAGTGGGTTTTGTTTGACTCAGCTGCCGCTGGTCAGGACTTTGCTTGTCCTGCTGGAAACTTGGCCTTTCTGACCCGAGCTATCTGGGAGTTGTAAGATCGGGTGGACAGCGCTGTCCGGAGTCCATCCCCCACCAGGCCAAAGGCCAGCACCGAGACACCTCGGAATGCCACCACCAGCTGCTTGGGTTGACACTGGCGACAAAGGCCCAGTGCGCCATGGGGCCGAATGTTTGTCCATACACTCACTTTGCAGAGTGGGTTAAATGTTTTATGTGTCAAAATCTAAAACTATCGCAAAACTTTGCAAAGTGTGAGTTACGGTTCCATGGATCAACATCAGGCGCCAGGGAAGTCTCTTGCCTCCTTGACGTTCAGACTTTTGCCTGAGATGCCCGTGAGAGAGCTCCGAGGAGGTCTCGACAGAAATGGATACTAATTGCTGGGACTGTACACTGCTGCTCTCCAAAGAGCCTGGGGCCATCGGCGGACCTGCTTGTCAGCGACTAATTGACAAGGGCTTGTCTGTTTTTGGAGCAGCTGGTCCTAAGCACTGGCACACAAACGCAATCTTGACACGGCCTTACTTCGCCCGAGGGATTTTGTGGAAAAACGCAGTTAAAATAGAGGAAGATTTATTAAAACTCCCTTTGGGTGAGGCGACATTAAGTAAGATATTTTCGATAGTGGCCCTCCCCCTCTCTCGTTATTAATAATGGATTGCTTTAATTTGGGACAATTTAGCAGGTGACATTTCTTTCGACATAATGGAGCACGATAAATAAGGCTTAACAAGCTGCGGGCTGTTAGTCCATCAAAACAAATCGGAACCGTGTTTTTCACAGTACGCAGCATTAAGCCTGCATCGGTGGATTTCGTGATGTTTAGCCATTATTACCAGTTCAAGATTACCGTTTAGACATTCGTGCGTTCTTATAAGGTACCTAACTCGGCGGGTTTCATCCAATTCCATGACAGTGCCCAGCATTTTAAACAGACACATAAAACCACAAACTCTTCTGTTCTGCCGTCTAATAAATGGGCCATTCTTGCATTCACACCAGGCATATTGGCCACATGATTTTCAATGTGTCCGGTGGGACTGAGCAGGTATTGTATTCCACTGAAATGGAGAAAAGTTTCTCCAACTTTCCCACTGCCTGCACAAATGAAAGAAATCCTGGAGCTTTTCTCTCCCCTTTACACTGAAATCGCGACTTTTTTCGTGTATTCTCACGAAGCTCCCCCATTATGTCACAGCAACAATGACAACACTGAAGCACCCCGTAGGAGCAACTCAGTTGGAGATCTCCCGGATTGTTTTAGACATCTTTAGATTTCATCAATCAAAATGACTGCGGTTTTCCATAAAAATGCTGAATTTGGGAGCAGGACTGAGAGAACTAGGTAGAAAATGCGATGCTGTCTCGATAGATGATAAATGGCCATCCTTTGATTGAACAAATAGAGAAATACGTGACCAAAACAGTCCTCGTCTTTTTTTTTTTAAAGAACGACTTCATGGTGACTTACGTTTGTGCCCACTTGGCCACACATTGCACAAAATATGCTCTGACAAAATGATTGCCTTCCGGTTATGGCAATAGTTAAGCCTTTTTATAGGTTTATAAGGTTGTCACGCCATTTGAGTAAAGTACAGGCTTAATATCGCATCCATAGGAAATGCATTATGACCTTTAATATGCACCAACAAGGTAATCAGACTCACAAATAGCAGCTATGAGGTCTGTACCCTAGGAAGCTTAGACTAGTTGCTCTAGACCAATTCCCACTGAAAACAACTCTTTGTAAACATTAAAATAGAAGGACTGTCCAGCTCAGGGTGACTGAGTTTGTCCTCTTCTTCTGTATATGACGTTCAGTTGTAGGCTAGAGATGTTCAGGTATGGACCAGCTCTACAGGTCTTCTCAGCATAGATGCTCACTACCTACGTTGTTGACGCTCAAAAGAAAAACAAACAAACAAAACCAACGACGATGACCTCTGAGCTACTATGTTGGAATCTCCTTTGTAACCTAATATCTGGAATTAATTGAGACACCACTTTCAGTTTGATCAGGGCTACATGAAGGAGATGCCCAACACAGAAATGATCGCTATTAATCCACTTATGTCTCTGCAGTATTTGTGTAAACACACTTAACTGTCATAAAAGTATAACTACACTTTCAGTGTAGGGAGCCTGTTTGATATCCGTGTTCTCTGATTTTGATGCTGATGAAGGTTTTTAAGTGAGTCTGATGTTGGACAGGAGAGGGGAACTCAGGAATCTGATGTATGGATGGTGGCAAGTGCTCACATAAGCAACGTGATCATAACCGAAATCTACAAAAAACAATAACATCTACTCAAAGAAGATAACAACATAATCAGGATTATCTAGTTTATTAGTTGTTAAGTGTGTTTAGGTGTCAAGGAATAAAATCTTCCAGAAACATCTAGATAACCCTGATTAGGCCTGTGTTGTGATATTCTGATAAATTGCTATGTGAAGTGGAAAGTAAATTCCTTATTTCGTATTAATCATTTCCTGTATAGTTCTGTATTTTCATAGTATTTCCTAGTATTTGATGATTAATATTATAGACTGTTGCAATAAGAAATGTATAGCGTAAAATGAAAATGGCAAAAACGTTGTCGCATCTTTTTCTATTGCACACATACAGTAGATATACACTATAACAAGCTGGCAGCAGGATATGGTTGCCAGGAGAAAGCCAAGAGAAGCTTCTTAGGTTAGAATGGAGCTTGTCGTCTTGAAGAATTGTTTAATTTCAGCGCTACGTTTCAGTAGGGTGTGGTTTTTCCTGCGGTGAGCTCCGCATCGGCTGCTAATAGAGATCTAATTGATGGGTGAAGTCGAGTTTCCGTGCGCTCTGCTCTTATTGCGCCCCGGCGTCTGCTGTAGAATAGAGCTATAATCGGATTGTGCAATTCCACCAGGAGCCGAGTGTGAGCTTACGGCAAGAGGAAAAAAATCGTTATTAAAAAAGTTAAGTGCAGAGAGAAGAATTCGACATACCGTGGAGGCAGGATGAAAAAGGGGAAAGTGATATCATCGACAGATTTGATGAGAATGTTTTTTTTTCGGGGCATAGTTTATTTTTAACCCTCAGAGTTAAGACAATTATATGACGTCAATAATAACAACACCAGCAATAATGATAGTAATATTTACAGCAATATTTACACCAAGGATAATGATAATTATTGTTTTTGTTGTTATCTAAATAATATAATTCACTTGTTGCATTTCACACCCAAGTGATCATTACAATAAATAATCAGAACTGTTTACATTGCATTCAAATTCATGTAGAACTTTTTAGAGTGCAGAACTTTCTGGAGTGTGTTAAGCAAAGAGCTGTGCTTTCTGATGAAGTTGAAAGCACCATAATGTACAGGAAACTAAAACTCCATTTTCTCTCTCTCTCTCTCTCTCCCTCTCTCTCTCTCTCTCTTTCTCTCTCTCTCTCTCTCTCTCCCTCCTATAGAGCTTCCTGGAAGGCTGCTTTGAGGCCTGTCTCTGCCCAGATAGCGGCTCTGGAGACAGATGATTGATGAGGGAAGGGGGCAAGGCCGAGCACCAGCCGCATAAAGCTCCATAGACGCCTCAATAAAGCCTGGCTAGTCAAGGGACCGGCCTCGCTCAAAAGTATATTGAGGCGAGGAGCGGAGAGGAAGGTGCTCTGTTGTTCCGTAATCCGGTTAGCCATTGAGCCACCAGCCGTCTGAGACCGGGATGTGTGCAGCGAGGATGGAGAGATGGATGTGTGCAGAAGAGGAGAAGAGGAGAACAGCGTGAGGCAGAGGACCTGCAAAGGGGCCAAGAAAAGAGGGAGGGAGAGAGAGAGACAGAGAGAAAGAGTGAGAAAGAGAGACACACACACTGTCAGCCATGCCAGCTGATAAAGAGAGACTCTCTATATTTGTCTCCCGCATGGGGAGGGAACTGCAGCAAACATCCCTAATAATATGAAAAGAGTCACACACACACACACACACACACACACACACACACACACACACACACACACACACGCACACACACACACACACACACACACACACACACACACACACTCACACACATTCAGGCACATACAACAAACTCTTTCTCTGCCAAGGCCATAAAAACATTACTGACTTTGAGATTGAATTGGCTTGGTATTGTTGTGCAGTTGACAAATAGACAGGCACAAATGAATTCAAAATGAATGTGATTCTCTAAGAAAATTCCCATAATCCTCTTTATTTACAGGAAACCCGTCCAGTGGAGTGATTGTAAACAAGCACTAAGTGTCAATATGTAGAATGATAATTGATCAATGATTATTTCCCCTTCGCTGGGCTTTCGGTGTTTCCCAAAATGCATTTCTTCTACTCTGGAACTAAAATGGCTCTGCAGTGAATGCCATCCTTCTGATTCAGATTTCAGATTTGAGCAGAATGATCTGGTTTAGTGATGCACTAATTGCAGATTATACTAAAATGAGTATCTGTTTGTGAAGACAATCCTTTGTTTGGATGAGATGGATGGGTTAATCAGACATAAATCTGGAACAGAAACCCTATCCTCTTTTGGTCCCATTCAAGCACCAGGTGCAGCCTTTCAATCTTCCAGTGGTCCAACCGCTGTATCACAAGACCAATGTGCTTTTTAGGACCCCTTAGAAAGCAATTTTCACATCGGCACATCCTGACAACATCAACAAAACGTCAACAAACTGTGTACCGCAACAAACAAAAAACAACAACAACAACAAACAACAATGATATGAAGAAAAAGGAGCTTGCAGGCCCGTGCCACCGGCCACCGGCCACTGGCCGCTGAGACCCATGACTCCTCCACCAGCAGCCCCACGGCTCTCACGCCGACCAGCACAGCTTCTCCTCAAAAGCCCAATTAGCCAGCCATCATCTCCTGCCAGGCCCTCCTTTCACTGGCCCAAGTGCAGGGACAAGGTGTCCTGCAGGAGTGCCTTGTCCCTGGAGGCAGGGGGAGGAGAGTAATGGGGGTGAGGAGAAGCAGAGGCTGTGGCCCCTGTGGCCTGGGGGGATCATGTCTGCCCTCGGAGCCTCACCCCAGCAGGCCTGCCTGGCCCAGCGGAGGACGGAGGCCCAGCTCTGCCCTACGCCTGTGTTCAGTGTGACTGGACCTGCTGGGTTGGAATGTGTGTGTGTGTGTGTGTGTGTGTGTGTGTGTGTGTGTGTGTGTGTGTGTGTGTGTGTGTGTGTGTGTGTGTGTGTGTGTGTGAGACAGGGGGTGGGGGTGGGGGGATCACTAGCAGAAAGGGCACTCTGTCAAAGTCTCAAAACGGACGATGATTTGTCACTGCTGCCTGGGAGGAAGTTACAGTGGGAATGTGAATAGAGAAGCAATATGCTGCTGAGTCATTTGTTTGATATTTCACAGAAAAACAAAATAACAGGAGAAACCTTTTCTGTGCCAAGAGGAAATTGACAACACTTACAAAGCTGTGGAATTAATTGCGATTGTCTTCATTTGCAATCATGCAAAAAGCT
Source organism: Clupea harengus (assembly GCF_900700415.2). Lineage (NCBI taxonomy): Eukaryota > Metazoa > Chordata > Actinopteri > Clupeiformes > Clupeidae > Clupea > Clupea harengus. The sequence continues at coordinate 10,178,175 of NC_045171.1, forward strand.
GAAATATTGATGTATATAGTTTTTTGTTCCATGTGCACTGTGAAAATCATTTTTAAAGTGTCTTTGAAAGACTTTGCAATAAAACAGTGCAGCTCATTGCTCTCTCTCTGTGAGATTTTCTTCATAATTAGATATTGTTTGTCAGAGACTTTCACAAACTGAGTTTCAGTCTGTTAAGGTGGAAACAAGATGATGAAAACATAACAATTGAAAGTGTCTGAGTTCATTTGCGGTTAGCGCAGGGAGGGTGGGCGTCTATAGAGCCGCAGGACCTCCTTAATTCAATTCCTCCTCGGATTTTAATTGTGTAATTGAAGCAATTATTTAACCATAGGAATCCATTTCACCTGTTTCTTAGATCTGAGACTGCCACTTTCTTTAACACTTCTGGAGTGTAAGCAGAATAATGTGCTCTCTTCGTTGTAGTTACTTGCACATTGCAAACAGTACTGGATGGAAGCATCTGCCAATTGATTTAATAAAAAAATAGATGCAATGTAGAAATTAAGTGGTGTTTGAATGATACAGTAATTTGCAAATCTACACAATTCTGCAAATGCATGAGATTATCAAATTTTAATTGGAAAAATGGTGTCACATCTCTTCGTGTCCTGACCAATCATATCCTTTGCAATCACATTCCTGTCACATGTGTGTGGTAGAGTAACTGAGGAGATAGGCGAAATTCACTTTAATGAACTACAGCGTAAACATTTTTCATTTTACATTTTATTGAGACAAATGTAAATATACAAAAAAATTCACAACCTGTTTGACAGGTAGCTGTATTTGTTTGTGCTCCATAGTACTCACACTAATAATAAAAACATGTTTGATACCATCAAGACTACAGTTGCATATTTACAGTGTTTACATACATGTTGGTAATGCAAAACATCTGATAAACTAGCTTAGTGCTCAAAAAGGATTTGCATCACACATATGCAAGCCAACACAACATGTTAAAAATCAGAATATTCATGGATTCTCATAATTTCAGGAACACAAATCCATTTTGAGATTTGTGCAGACACATGATACTGTCACGTTGTGATTAATACATCTGTGAAGAAGTCCTCAATGAGTGTGGTAACTCAAGAAACTGAAATTAATATGTACTAATCCATACACACACACACACACACACACACACACACACACACACACACACACACACACACACACACACACACACACACACACACACACACACACACACACATACAAGGGGGCATGATATCCTGCTTAGTAGAAAAGCTGTGGTGCCAAAACAGGTCTCTAAGATAGAGACAAACATCGTTACAGTTCTTTAAAATATATGTAAATACACTGTAACCTTCCCTAAAAGCTTGCAACACTCCTCAATGCTGTTAATGTTCTAATAGTCTCTCTTAATTTCACCATTTTCTGCATGTGATAGCCAACGCTTTAATTACCCCTTCATCAAGGCACAATTCTACCTAGAGGTGCAGTTAGTAGTTTTCGGTGTCAAAACATGAAAAAGGCTTCTTGAATTATGATGATGATGATGATGTAACTCTAAATGATGATAAATAAACAAATATTACTGTACTCTTTACACATTTCGTTTCTCTATTTCATCCCAATGTATGGGTTTTTGTATGTATGTGCCCTCTCAACAAATTGACTGAAAAAAAGCACCTCTAGCAAAATATCAACAGGTGCAGAGAACACAGGAAACAACTGCTTTCCTTCTGTCATAGATCTAGAAGCATTTCATGTTTTGCCCACAAAAAACCCTGGCTTCAGCTTTAATATCCACTTAAACATTCCTTAAAATGTAAGGTTTCCATGTCTGAGTGTTCTCGCAAAGCTGGGTTGCAGTTAGCATAACATGCTTTCCTCTTCCTCTCCTCTTCCTCGTTATCGAGGGAAGAACGGAGATAGAGAGGAGGAGATGGATGGAGGGGGGGGGGGGGGGGGAGGAAGAGGGGGGGAATTAGTCACTAGGCAGGCAGCATGCAGAGACATCCTCGAGCAGGAGAATAATCATGCCCTAATCCGATTCCCAGCTCTGATAATGGATGCAGGGATAAATAAGAGAAATTCAAGGCAAATTTGTGCAAATGAAAAAAGATTCTCCCTGACATAATGGGCCGGTGAGAGTCAAGTTCTAATGAGGTGTAATTTGTCTAAGAGCCTCTCGTCTCTCTTTCTCTCCCTCATCTCTCTGTCTCTTCCTCCCTCTCTCTCTCTCTCTCACGCTCTTAACGCAAAGGTTCATTGCAAAGGATGCCCATTCCTCTACCATCACCCCATCACCCCATCCCTCCCTCCCTCCCCTGCTCCTTTCCTTATCACTCTTTCTTTCCTTCCTTGTCGCTTTCTTCCCCCCTCTTAGGCATATCTGAAGATGCGAGCGAAGATTTCAAGGATGTGAATAAGGAGAGTTTGCATCCTCTGCAGATATGAACGACCAAGGGTGTTTGGCAGGGGGGGGGGGGGGGGGGGGTTGATACATGTATGCTGTAAATGTGTGTGTGTGTGTGTGTGTGTGTTTGCGTGTTTCTATGTGTGTGTGTGTGTGTGTGTGTGTGTGTGTGTGTGTGTGTGTGTGTGTCAGTGTCCGTGTCCGTGTCCGTGTCCGTGTGTGTCTGTATGTGTCTGTGTGTTCTGGTGTGTATTTCTGCACCACAAATTGTCGTCCAGGCCAGTGTGAGTGCTCCTCTGGTGGAGAGATGTTTTGCCCCTGTCTCCGGAGGGGAGATGAGCCCTGCAGCAGCCAGCGGGGCCCTGCGCTACGCCTGACAAGCCCCATAAATTACAGGAGATTTTCATATTTCAAATTTCATCTGCATTCATTCACTGAAACCGTGCTGGGGAGAAGGGCTGGACGGAGGGGGAGGGGAGACTGTGTGTGTGTGTGTGTGTGTGTGTGTGTGTGTGTGTGTGTGTGTGTGTGTGTGTGTGTGTGTGTGTGTGTGTGAGTGTGTGTGTGTGTTGAGGTTGATGGGAAAGTGTCTGTGTGTGCTTTATTGTGTAGGTCGATGGGAGAGTGAGTGTGCGCCTGTCTGTGTATGACGATAGAAAAAAAGTCTGTGTGTGAGTGTTTGTGTGTGTGTGTGTGTATAGATGTGAGTGGGTGAGCAAGAGTGTGCCAACCTGTGTGTATACAGCGTGTGTGTGTGTGTGTGTGCTACTGAGCCTGTGTGCATATGCAGAGCATGCGTCTGCGTGTGTGTGTGTGTGTGTGTGTTTGTGTGGGGGAGGCAGCCGGGCGTCAGGGAAGAGGCCTGCTCCCCGGCTCCGCCATCGGCAGGCTGGCCGACGGGCCCCAGAGACCAGGCTAATTCAATTGTGCTCCCTCTTGATTAGATTAGGCTTGCGGCAGCTTGCTGCCAATCTGAAGTATGGCTGCCTTCTATCCTACTTAACCCCTCGGCCCCCCCACCCTCCCTCCACCCACCCCCTTCCCACACACACATTTATACACACACAAGCACATATATGCGAACAAATACACACACACACACACACACACACGCACACGCACACACACACATGAATGCACACATACGTACATGCATACACACAGAAACACACACACACACACACACACACACACACACACACACACACTCTGGCCTACTGCAGCCTGGACTCAAGCGGCACGGCGTCGCCAGAAGAGCAGTGCCCAATACATCCCAAACCCTCCAAGCCGAGCGGGCAGCGACACCGCTGTGATTTTTCTTGCCCGCGTCTGGCCTTGTAAAAATGCCGATCTCTCACTGGGCGAGGCCTCGCCAGGCAACCCACTCTAACAGCCTCTCCTCCTCAGCCCCTTGCACAATCCAATTACTCACAGTTTGTTCTTGTTTTTGTTTTTGTCTCAGTGCCGCGCGCGTGTGTGTGTGGTTATCTCTGTGTGTGTGTGTGTTTATGTGGTTTTTTTTTGTTTGGGGAAGGGGGTGGTGTTTTCTCCATATTTCGGTTTGCTGAAATTGCTTGCTTCCCATACCAGGCCTGGCTGGAGAAAATGGTTGCGGGAAGAAAAATCCCACAATATTAGATTATGTCAGTCTTGATGAATTGCCATGGAGTTGGAATTAAGGGGAAAAAATGAAACTCCAGTATTTTTGTGAAATGTATGGTGTGGCTCCACAAAAAGACCCTTTCTTGAATCTTGTCACTGTATGTAAACACAATCAAGACCAATTTCAGGACACGTTGACTGCATAATATCTCCTGACATAATTGTTTCATCAAAGCCTACATATCTTTTTCAATGGCCTTTGAATGGAAACACTAAGTGATGTTGTAGCCTGTGCACCATTGCATCAGCCTGTGACTGTATTGATTATATTTCAGCATGCATGCATTCAACTTGTGACACAAATCTGGAGAGCTGGCTTATCTGACACATGAACTTACAAACTCAAGGAGAGTAACACGCATTCTGTAAATACTTGAACATTTTGGATGACAATAACCAAAACGAACAAGCGCTGCCATTGCATGCATTAAATTATATGCACTTGTGTTTTCTGAACTTCTAACACCTACAGAATTTATATTTAGTTAGCAACTGTATGGCACCATCACACTTTTTTAGGTGGTGTGGTCAACCTGATACTAATTGGTATTGGCTATAGCATCTTTCAGAGGCAAGAGGAAAGTTGAATATTGTTATTGTTTATTTGTATTGTTTCATTGCACCAGGGCCTCAATGTTCTGTTTGTCCAGTTTGTTTCTTCAGTAGAGCAACTCTATGTAGTATTCACATTTTAACTACTCACACATGGTATTTGTTCAAAAATATATATTTCGAACTTGAACTATTCACACAGATGACATGCATATCAGATATCATCAGAGGAGAAGTTTATTTATAGATCACATTTCATACATAGAGGCAAGTTTATTAATACAGCATATTTCATACACAGGGGCAATTTTATTTATATAGCACATTTCATACACAGAGGCAATTCAATGTGCTTTCCATAAATAAGAGCAAAAGGAACATCCAAGGGAAAGATAAAGACAAGTGAAGAAAAGGAATGAAAAGGAAGTAAAGAACATACAAAGGACATAAAAAAAACATAACGAAAAGAATGTACAATGTACAGAAAATAGAATAATAAAACATTGTGGAAGTAGCCCTGACTGTGTCTCTTTTGGAACACTGAATAGAGAACCATAGAGCAACAGCCTGAATAGAATCCATAATAGAATCCATAATAGAATCCGTGATAGAGCCCAATAGAACCATAAAATAGTCATAAAATAGGCCCGCCAATCTCTTTTGGAACACTGAACAGAGAACCATGGAGCAATAGCCCGAATAGAATCCTCAATAGAATCCGCAACAGAACTTGATAGAGCTGTTTTCAGAAAAAGGCCAGAAATAGCCTGAATAGAGCAATAGCCTGAATAGAATCTTTAATAGAATCCTTATTAGAGTCCGATAGAGCTGTTTTCAGAGAAAGGCCCCGGATAGACCTTAGCCTGAGAATAGAGCCTGAAGAGAGGGCAGACTTCCCTCTGGAGAATGACTAGAGTTGAGTTCTACTTCCAGAATTAAAGTGCATTATAACAGTTCTAAAGAAAAAATGAATAAATAAAAAGTTGAGTGCATTTGATCAGTTAACCAAAAGCATCTGAGAACAGTTGGGTTTTAAGTCTAGATTTGAAACTTGAAAATTCACCCTAGTTACCTCAGGACTCCGGAGCTGCATATAAGTATATTTATTAGACAAACAACAATTGCAATCCGGCTCACTCCCAGCACAAGGCTGAAAGTGAAGCAATGATAAACACATCGCACAAGGTTTATATAGACAGAAGTTTAGCGTTCAGTAGGGATAACCACGTGGTGGATCTCTGATGTCCGAGGCAAGGATGGAAGTTTTGCAAGGTCGAAAGAAGCTTATCACCTCTGGTCTAAACATGCTCTTGTAGATATGCAGACTAAGTGGCACCTAATATTCTAAGTTTCACACACGTACAAAACACAGAAAAGCCATGTTCCTGCTTACATAAGTACATGATTTATATAAGGTAATTAATAATACAAGGCACTTGATTATTATATTCTTAAGTCATTAACAGTGTTTGGAAATTATCTCCATCAAAACTGGCTACAGTTGGAGCACCTTTGATATAATCAGGAAGTTAGTTCCAGAGCTGAGCAGCATATGTTTAGTTCATGTTTAGTTCTGACAGTAGGTATTACCAACAGATTTCTCTCCAGTGATCTGAGAGGTCTAGCAGGTGTGTACCACTGAACATATTTGAGAGGTAATTTGGCCCTGTCACATTT